>NC_057794.1:106280936-106338385 GCF_018294505.1 Triticum aestivum | reverse complement strand
CTCACCACTCAGTAGGATTTTACAAATTTAGGCGAGTACTGGACTGCAGCTAAGCCTCCGAGTGGGAGGCTTGCTCACCACTCGGTAGGATTTTACAAACTTAGGCGAGTACTGGACTGCAGCTAAGCCTCCGACTGGGAGGCTTGCTCACCACTCGGTAGGATTTTTTTAAACTTAGGCGAGTACTGGACTGCAGCTAAGCCCCCGAGTGGGAGGCTTGCTCACCACTCAGTAGGATTTTATAAATGTAGGCGAGTACTGGACTACAGCTAAGCCCCCGAGTGGGAGGCTTGCTCACCACTCGGTAGGATTTTTAAACTTAGGGGAGTACTGGACTGCAGCTAAGCCCCCGAGTGGGAGGCTTCCTCACCACTCGGTAGGATTTTCTTTTAAACTTAAGCGAAACGGATTCGCAGCTAAGCCCCCGAGTGGGAAGCTTGCTCACCACTCGGCAAGATTTTCTTTTAAACTTAGGCGAAACGGATTCGCAGCTAAGTCACCCACTCGGGGATTTCAGATGCAAATAAAAGCAACAACAATCATCTAAGAGGACTGTAACGCTCTTGTCTTTGATAAGCAAATTACAAAGGTACTTCTTATTACATTTTATTCGAATGGGTACTTAAGTGTAAAAGGGGCGGAGCAACTCCGCATTCCAAGCACATGGCTCGTCCTTCTTATGCTCGACATTGTAAAGCTGGTATGCCCCGTTGTGGAGCACTCTGGTGATAATGAAGGGGCCTTCCCAAGTAGGAGCGAGCTTGTGTGGTTTTTGCTGATCCACTCGAAGAACCAAGTCTCCCTCTTGAAAGGCTCGACCTTTCACGTTTCTGGCGTGGAATCGACGCAAGTCTTGCTGATAAATGGTCGACCGAATCAAGGCCATCTCTCTTTCCTCCTCTAGGAGGTCGACTGCGTCCTGTCGAGCTTGCTCTGCTTCGTCTTCAAAGAAGAGCTCGACTCGTGGTGCATTATGAAGCAAGTCACTCGGTAGAACAGCTTCAGCTCCATAGACCAAGAAGAATGGAGTTCGACCAGTCGACCGATTGGGAGTTGTCCTCAGTACCCAAAGAACTGATGGAAGTTCATCAACCCAGGCGCTTGCTGCATGCTTGAGGTCTCGTATTAGTTGGGGTTTCAATCCTTTGAGAATCAGGCCATTTGCTCTCTCTGCTTGTCCATTCGACTGGGGATGGGCGACTGAAGCATAGTCGACTCGCGTGCCTTGGGAGGCGTAGAAGGCTCTGAACTCATCTGAATCGAAGTTCGATCCATTGTCAGTGATGATGCTGTGTGGAACTCCGTATTTGAACAGAAATTCTCTGATGAAGCTGGCGGTAGTACTAGCTTCCAGATTCTTGATAGGCTTGGCTTCAATCCACTTGGTAAACTTGTTGATTGCTACAAGCACGTGAGTGAAGCCGCTCCCACCAGTCCTCAGTGGTCCAACCATATCTAATCCCCAAATAGCAAAGGGCCAGACGAGTGGAATGGTCTTTATGGCTGATGTAGGTTTGTGGGACATATTGGAGTAAAACTGGCAGCCTTCACATTTGTCGACTATATCTTTCGCCATTTCATTTGCTCGTGGCCAATAAAATCTAGCTCGGTATGCTTTAGCCACGATGGTCCTAGAGGACGCATGGTGGCCACAGGTCCCTGAGTGGATGTCGTTGAGGATCGCTAGACCTTCTTCCGGGGTTATGCATTTCTGGTTGAATCCCGTTATACTTTCCCTGAACAGCTGTCCTCTTATCACAGTAAAGGCTTTGGATCGACGGACGATCTGCTGAGCCTCTTCTTCATCCTGTGGGAGTTCCCTCCTAAGGATATACGCAATGTATGTCACTGTCCAGTCAGGAGTAATAACCAAAATATCCATGATTAGGTCGACCATGGCTGGAATCTCGACTTCAATCGGATCGGTGGCACTCTTTGGCTATGGGGGCTCTTCAATGAAGGGATCTTCTTGAATAGAGGGTGTATGAATATGCTCCAGGAACATATTACTAGGAATGGCTTCTCTCTTGGAGCCTATCTTTGCTAAATCATCGACTTCTTGGTTTTTCAGTCGGGTATATGATGGAGCTCTAACCCCTCAAACTTCTTTTCCAAATTCCTCACTGCATTACACTAGCCAGTCATGGCTGGGCTTCTAATGTCCCACTCTTTCATCACTTGACTGACTACCAAATCTGAGTCGCCATAGACCATGAGGCGACGGACGCCGAGTGAGATGGCCATACGTAACCCATACAAGAGTGCTTCATATTATGCTTCGTTATTGGAGGAATCAAAGTGAATCCGGAGGACATATCTGAGCTTGTCTCCTCGGGGGGATACCAGTACCACCCCAGTACCGGAACCATTCAGCATCTTGGAACCATCAAAGAACATGGTCCAGTGCTCCGAGTGAACTTGAGTCGGCAGTTGCTGTTCGATCCACTCGGCAAGGAAATCTGCTATTGCTTGGGACTTGATAGCTTTCTTTGCTTCGAACTTGATATCTAAGGGAAGGAGTTCAATCGCCCACTTTGCCACTCGACCAGTTGCATTTCTGTTGTTCAGAATCTCTGATAATGGGGCGTCGCTGACGACTGTAATGGAGTGGTCAGAGAAGTAATGTGCAACCTTCTTCGTGGTCATATAAATCCCATAAACAAGCTTCTGATAATGTGGATATCTTTGCTTTGATGGAGTCAAAACTTCAGAAACATAGTATACTGGGCGCTGAACTTTCGAAGCTTTTCCTTCTTCTTCCCGCTCGACCATAAGTATTGTACTGACGACTTGTCTAGTGGCTGCAATGTAAAGCAGTAAAGGCTCTTTGCTGATTGGAGCAGCAAGCACCGGCTGGGTGGAAAGCAGGGCTTTAAGCTCTGCAAATGCTGCATCAGCTTCAGGAGTCCACTCGAATTTATCTGACTTCTTCATCAGTCGATAAAGAGGCAGTGCCTTTTCATCGAGGCGAGAAATGAATCGACTTAGGGCAGCCAAACAACCAGTAAGCTTATGGACATCACGCACACGCACAGGGCGTTTCACCCGGAGTATGGCACCCACTTTCGCTAGGTTAGCGTCGATCCCTCGTTCGGAAACAAGAAAACCGAGTAATTTTCTTCCTGGAACTCCAAACATGCACTTTGATGGATTAAGCTTTGATATCATACCTTCTGAGGTTAGCAAAGGTTTCAGCAAGGTCAGCCAGTAGTTCGAAACCTTTACGTGACTTGACCACAATGTCATCCATGTATGCTTCTACATTCTGACTGATCTGAGTGAGTAAACACTTCTGAATCATCCGCATAAATGTGGCTCCAGCGTTCTTCAAGCCGAATGGCATAGTGACATGACAGAAGCACCCAAATGGGGTGATGAAAGCTATTTTTATCTCATCGGCTCCATATAGACGGATCTGATGATACCCGGAATAAGCGTCCAAAAAGGACAAACGCTCACACCCCACAGTTGAGTCGACTATTTGGTCGATGCGAGGGGGAGGAAAGTGCTCTTTGGGCAGGCCCGATTGATATGTTTGAAGTCAATGCACATGCAAAGTGAGTCCTCCTTCTTTGGGACCATGACAACATTAGCTAACCACTCGGAGTGATAAATCTCTCGGATAAACTCAGCTGCTAGAAGCCGAGCTACTTCTTCACCGATTGCCTTTCTCTTCTGTACGGCGGGCCGTCGAAGATGTTCTTTTACTGGTTTCACTTTTGGGTCGACTCGCAAACGATGCTCAACCAGTCCCCTGGGAACACCTGGCATGTCAGAAGGTTTCCATGCAAAGATGTCCCAGTTCTCACGGAGGAACTGGATGAGCGCTTCTTCCTATTTGGAGTCGAGTGTTGATGAAATGTGAGTCAGAGCAGCATTGAGATCCATGGGGTGAATATGAATCGGCTTCGTTTCACCAGACGACTGGAATGCTGAATCTATGGCAGGCTTCTTAGCTCGCAACAAATCACTCGGATCTGCATTTTTTTGATACTCTTGCAATTCCACTACTGCCATCTGTGCATCGGCGATCTTTGAGCCCTTCTGGAAGCACTCTTCTGCCTTCTTTCGATTGCCAGTGATAGTGACCACCCCTTTAGGACCAGGCATCTTCAATTTAAGGTACACGTAACATGGTCGAGCCATAAAATGTGCATAAGCTGGGTTGCCCAGAATGGCATGATAAGCACTCTAGAAGTCCATGACTTCGAATGTCAACTTTTCTTTGCGGTAATTCTTGGAATCACCGAAAACTACATCCAGGGTGATCTGGCCGAGTGACATAGCCTTCTTGCCAGGAATAGCTCCATGGAAACTCATATTGCTTTCACTGAGTCTGGACATCGGAATGCCCATTCCTTTCAACGTCTCTGCATACAGTATATTCAGACCACTGCCACCATCCATCAGAACCTTAATCAATCGAGTGCCTTCGACTACTGGGTCGACCACCAACGCTTGCCTCCCAGTGGTGGCTATGTGCGCTGGGTGATCAAACTGGTCGAATGTAATGGCAGTCTGAGACCATTTCAAATAACTGGGTGTCACCGGAGCGACCATATTCACCTCTCTATTGATGACTTTTAGTCGACTCTTACTCTCAACATCAGCGAAAATCATCAGAGTGGAATTGACGTGGGGGTAACCATCATTGTCCTCTTCTTCATCCTCAACTTTGTCCGTTTCCTTCTCCTTTTCCCTGGGCTGTTTCTCTCGGAATTGCTGGATTAGGAGTCGACACTGTCGAGTGGTATGCTTCGGGTAAATGAGATTACCCTCTTCATCTTTCTTAGTGTGAATGTGGCATGGTAAGTCTAGCACATCATTTCCATCTTGATCTTTTACTTTCTTGGGGTTCCACGGTCCCTTGGGTTTCCCTTTGAACTTTCCTTGAGTCACGGCTAAGGCTTCTCCAGGAGCAGCTGGCTCGGCTTTACGCTTTTGCTTTCGACTGGAGTTCCCTCCTCCGGTTTCGTGGGCGACTGTTTTGTGCTTGCCACTCCGGAGTCGGTCTTCCTCTTCACCATTGGCATATTTGGTGGCAATCTCCATCATCCGAGTCAGAGTCATATCTCCTGTCCGACCAAATTTCAGATTCAATTCCCGATATTTAACGCCTTCTTTGAAGGCACAAATTGCTTGGTGGCCTGACACATTCTCCACCATATGGTGTAATGTGATCCACCTCTGGATATAATCTCTTAGAGTCTCATTCGGTTTGTGAATGCAACACTATAATTCCGTCAGCCCTGCTGGCCGTTTGCAAGTACCTTCAAATGTTCTGACAAATACCCGGGGCAGATCTTCCCAATTATAAATACTACCAGGCGCTAACTGATTCAACCACGCTCTGGCCGAGCCCTCTAACATCAAAGGGAGATGCTTCATGGCAACTTCATCGTTGCCACCACCAATCTATACAGCCACTCGGTAATCCTCAAGCCAAGTGTCAGGCTTGGACTCACCAGTGAACTTGCTGACTCCAGTCGCCAACCTGAAGTTGGGAGGAATCACCGCAGCCCTAATGGCTCTACTGAAGCACTCTAGACCTGAGACATGCACTCTGTTGTTGGTTGGAAAATCTCTGTCGTGGCCTTCTCTGTGAGCTCGGTTTCTGTCGACCAGACCCTGAACGAGAATAGATCTTGCATCAAATCCCGGTTCTCTGGGGTCGACTGGAATCCTTTTCCCACCATTGTGAGGACGTCTGTCATCATGCTACCGAGGCACATATGACCCCACTCCTTGGGGGAGGCGTGGGCACTCGACGACGATCATCGTGATCGAGTCGATGATCATACTGCTCACGGTTTCTGTACTGATCTCGCCGGTCCCCACGTCCCTCACGCCTCGGGGGCGATCTCGGGTTGTGAGCCGACTAGACTGTGTCTACAACCACAGATCTGCTATGGATCCTATTCCGCGACTGAGATAATGTTGTATTCTGCTCCCCCGCTGCTTGGAGCAAATCCCGGATTTGCACCAAACCTCGACCAGCTTCTGACTGGGAAGATTGAATTGACTCCGCTATTTGGGCCGCAGCTGTGAGATTCTGGATTGGAGTTCGGTATACCTGAGTTGGAGGCGGAAAAAGTTGACGTCGATTGGACTCGGGGATACGCTGCCGAGCACGCTCGTCGAGTGCGCACTGGAGGTTCTCCAGTCGAGTGCGCTCAGCCAAGTTGGCCAGGCGCGCCACCTCCAAGGCCTGGGCCTCAAGGGTTTCTCCAACGATAGCAGTGTGAAGCACATCCATGTTCCGGCGGCGAAGTTCTTCCCTCCGCTACGAAGAGAGGGGTTCGGGGCGGTACTCTTCGTGAACACGCGATCGCCGCCACCATCGCCTCCGTCTTCACTGGTGAAGCCAGGAGGACTGCGTGGTCCATTGACCATCAAAACTTCTGCCGCGGGGTCGCTGCTGTCGCACTCGGATGTAGTTTCTACGGAGCCGGTCGACAAGTCGAACAGGCCGTAGAGAGTTTCGTCGGGCTCGATTGCCGCGACTTGGGGGGTGGCCGACTGGCGAGCCACCGCATGCCTCACCCACCGCTGAAGCCTCGATCGACCGGAACGTTTGCTCCGGTGGGCTGCAGGGAGGGTGGTCAGCACAGGAGCAGACCGATGCTGAGTCGACAGCTGCCGTAGGAGGACGCCATGGATGCACGCGCGAAAGTGCGTTGCCCCGCGGACGGGGAGCGCCTCGATGTCGAGTGGCGCTTCTTGGAGCCAAGCGGAGTCGTCAGCGATGAATACGAGCGCGCCGAGATGGATCCCGTGGCCCTCCGCCTGAAACCATGTTGATGGGGATTGGAAAAATCACAACTTCTCCAACAAGTCGCTAAGACACCTGCCCCAAGGTGGGCACCAACTGTCATGGTTCTAAGTCTGATAGTAGAATGGGGGGTAGGAATATAGAGGCAAGATCCTAGCTATGGAGGAGTTGTACACGCGAGTTTTACGAGTTTAGGCCCTTCTTGGAGGAGGTAACAGCCCTACCTCTCGGAGCCCAGAGGCGGTCGACTGGATTATATGTGTGTGAGTTACAGGGGGTTCGAACCTTTGTGCCTGTGGAGGGGGATGGCTTATATAGAGTGCACCAGGACCCCAGCCATCCCACGCCACAGAGGGTTTAAGGTACATTGAAGAGAGAACATTATTGGTAACACCCACACTAAAGTGCTATAAATGACAATTAAGCCTATAAGTAAATGCTCGACCGTTGTTCATGCAGAGTGGCTTTAGCTCTTCTGACTGTCAAGTGACTTCTGCGACGGTCGAGTGACATTGATTCTTCCGAGTGGAACGTCTTTGGCCGAGTGGATGATGGTACCCTTTGAATGATCCTGGCTTTAGGGTGATGTCCTAGGGGAGGATGTCTAGATCAGGTCTATGACCCTACCCTAGGTACATAGCTTCATCATTGGGTGCTAGCCCTACCCCTCTATTTATATGTTGAGCCTTGGGGTCGAAACTTGGAGTAAAAGCCTCCACAAAGTTGGTTTCACCCGAAAGGCAAGAGTCCTTCTCGGACTCCAGGGCCAGATGCCAGGGTTCCCGGCGTCGGCGTCTGGCCCCTGGACTCTGCAAAACTTCCTTTTGCGCTTTCCAAAAACCTTGTGGGCTTTCCCCTTTGGCCCAAATAAAGTGTTCTCGTACCCAAACATTTCGGGAAACATCCGAAACCCCTTCCGTGTTGGAAATATGCCCTAGAGGCAATAATAAATTGGTTATTATTATATTTCCTTGTTCATGATAATCGTTTATTATCCATGCTAGAATTGTATTGATAGGAAACTCAGATACATGTGTGGATACATAGACAACACCATGTCCCTAGTAAGCCTCTAGTTGACTAGCTCGTTGATCAATAGATGGTTACGGTTTCCTGACCATGGACATTGGATGTCGTTGATAACGGGATCACATCATTAGGAGAATGATGTGATGGACAAGACCCAATCCTAAGCCTAGCACAAGATCATGTAGTTCGTATGCTAAAGCTTTTCTACTGTCAAGTATCATTTCCTTAGACCATGAGATTGTGCAACTCCCGGATACCGTAGGCATGCTTTGGGTGTGCCAAACGTCACAACGTAACTGGGTGGCTATAAAGGTACACTACAGGTATCTCCGAAAGTGTCTGTTGGGTTGGCACGAATCGAGACTGGGATTTGTCACTCCGTGTAAACGGAGAGGTATCTCTGGGCCCACTCGGTAGGACATCATCATAATGTGCACAATGTGATCAAGGAGTTGATCACGGGATGATGTGTTACGGAACGAGTAAAGAGACTTGCCGGTAATGAGATTGAACAAGGTATCGGAATACCGATGATCGAATCTCGGGCAAGTATCGTACCGATAGACAAAGGGAATTGTATACGGGATTGATTAAGTCCTTGACATCGTGGTTCATCCGATGAGATCATCGTGGAGCATGTGGGAGCCAGCATGGGTATCCAGATCCCGCTGTTGGTTATTGACTGGAGAGTAGTCTCGGCCATGTCTGCATGACTCCCGAACCCGTAGGGTCTACACACTTAAGGTTCGATGACGCTAGGGTTATAGGGAAAGTATGTACGTGGTTACTGAATGCTGTTCGGAGTCCCGGATGAGATCCCGGACGTCACGAGGAGTTCCGGAATGGTCCGAAGGTAAAGATTTATATATGGGAAGTCCTGTTTTGGTCACCGGAAAAGTTTCGGGTTTTATCGGTAACGTACCGGGACCACCAGGAGGGTCCCGGGGGTCCACCAAGTGGGGCCACCGGCCCCGGAGGGCTGCATGGGCCAAGTGTGGGAGGGGACCAGCCCCAGGTGGGCTGGTGCGCCCCCCCCCCACAAGGGCCCAAGGCGCCTGGGGTTTGGGGAGGAGCGCCCCACCTAGCTTGGGGGGCAAGTTTCCCCTCTCCCCCCCCTTGGCCGCCCCACTAGATGGGATCTGGGCTGGCCGCCGCCCCTAGGGTGGAACCCTAGGTGGGGGCGCAGCCCCCCTCTCCCCCTATATATAGTGGAGGCAAAGGAGCAGCCCACAGACGAAGTTTCTTCTCTTCTTGGCGCAGCCCTACCCCTCTCCCTCCTCGTCTCTTGCGGTGCTTGGCGAAGCCCTGCTGGAGTACCACGCTCCTCCACCACCACCACGCCGTCGTGCTGCTGCTGGATGGAGTCTTCCCCAACCTCTCCTTCTCCCCTTGCTGGATCAAGGCATAGGAGACGTCACCGGGCTGTACGTGTGTTGAACGCGGAGGTGTCGTCCGTTTGGCACTAGGATCTTCGGTGATTTGGATCACGACGAGTATGACTCCTTCAACCCCGTTCACTTGAACGCTTCCGCTTAGCGATCTACAAGGGTATGTAGATGCACTCTCCTTCCCCTCGTTGCTAGATTACTCCATAGATTAATCTTGGTGATGCGTAGAAAATTTTGAATTTCTGCTACGTTCCCCAACAGTGGCATCATGAGCTAGGTCTATGCGTAGTTACTATGCACGAGTAGAACACAAAGTAGTTGTGGGCGTCGATATTGTCAATTATCTTGCCGTTACTAGTCTTATCTTGATTTGGCGGCATCGTGGGATGAAGCGGCCCGGACCAACCTTACACGTACGCTTACGTGAGACCGGTTCCACTGATTGACATGCACTAGTTGCATAAGGTGGCTGGCGGGTGTCTGTCTCTCCCACTTTAGTCGGATCGGATTCGATGAAAAGGGTCCTTATGAAGGGTAAATAGCAATTGGCATATGACGTTGTGGTTTTTGCGTAGGTAAGAAACGTTCTTGCTAGAAACCCATAGCAGCCACGTAAAACATGCAAACAACAATTAGAGGACGTCTAACTTGTTTTTGCAGGGTATGCTATGTGATGTGATATGGCCAAGAAGAATGTGATGAATGATATGTGATGTATGAGATTGATCATGTTCTTGTAATAGGAATCACGACTTGCATGTCGATGAGTATGACAACCGGCAAGAGCCATAGGAGTTGTCTTTATTTATTGTATGACCTGCGTGTCATTGTACAATGCCATGTAATTACTTTACTTTATTGCTAACCGGTAGCCATAGTAGTAGAAGTAATAAGTTGGCGAGACAACTTCATGGAGACACAATGATGGAGATCATGGTGTCATGCCGACGACAATGATGATCATGGAGCCCCGAAGATGGAGATCAAAAGGAGCAATATGATATTGGCCATATCATGTCACTATTTGATTGTATGTGATGTTTATCATGTTTATACATCTTATTTGCTTAGAACGAAGGTAGTAAATAAGATGATCCCTCATTAAAATTTCAAGAAAGTTTCCCCCTAACTGTGCACCGTTGCGAAAGTTCGTCGTTTCGAAGCACCACGTGATGATCGGGTGTGATAGATTCTTACGTTCACATACAACGGGTGTAAGCCAGATTTACACACGCGAAACACTTAGGTTGACTTGACGAGCCTAGCATGTACAGACATGGCCTCGGAACACAAGAGACCGAAAGGTCGAGCATGAGTCGTATGGTAGATATGATCAACATGAAGATGTTCACCGATGATGACTAGTCCGTCTCACGTGATGATCGGACACGGCCTAGTTGACTCGGATCATGTAATCACTTAGATGACTAGAGGGATGTCTATCTGAGTGGGAGTTCATAAGATGAACTTAATTATCCTGAACATAGTCAAAAGGTCTTCGCAAATTATGTCGTAGCTCGCGCTTCAGTTCTACTGTTTAGATATGTTCCTAGAGAAAATTTAGTTGAAAGTTGATAGGAGCAATTATGCAGACAGTAGAAGGCTTATGTCCTTAATGCACCGCTCAGTGTGCTGAACCTCGAACGTCGTCTGTGGATGTTGCGAACATCTGACATACACATTTTGATAACTACGTGATAGTTCAGTTAAACAGTTTAGAGTTGAGGCACCGAAGACGTTTTGAAACGTCGTGAAACATATGAGATGTTTCGAGGGATGAAATTGGAATTTCAGGCTCGTGCCCACGTCAAGAGGTATAAGACCTCCGACGATTTTCTTAGCCTGCAAACTAAGGGAGAAAAACTCAATTGTTGAGCTTGTGCTCAAGATTGTCTGAGTACAACAATCATTTGAATCGAGTGGGAGTTGATCTTCCAGATGAGATAGTGATGTTTCTCCGAACTCATTACCACCAAGCTGCTAGAGCTTCGTGATGAACTATAATATATCAGGGACATATATGATGATCCTTGAGATATTCACGATGTTTGACACCACAAAAGTAGAAATCAAGAAGGAGCATCAATTGTTGATGGTTGGTGAAACCACTAGTTTCAAGAAGGGCAAAGGCAAGAAGGGATACTTCATGAAACGGAAAATCAGTTGCTGCTCTAGTGAAGAAACCCAAGGTTGAACCCAAACCCGAGACTAAGTGCTTCTGTAATAAGGGGAACAGCCACTGGAGCAGAATTACCCTAGATACTTGGTAGATGAGAAGGCTGGCAAGGTCGATAGAAGCATATTGGATATACATTGTGTTAATGTGTACTTTACTAGTACGCCTAGTAGCACCATGGTATTAGATACCGGTTCGGTTACTAAATGTTAGTAAACTCGAAATAAAAGGCTGCGGAGTAAACGGAGACTAGCTAAAGGTGAGCTGGCGATATGTGTTGGAAGTTTTTCCCAAGCTTGATGTGATCAAGCATCGCACGCTCCCTCTACCATCGAGATTGGTGTTTGCGTTGAGCATAGACATGATTGGATTATGTCTATCGCAATACGGTTATTCATTTAAGGAGAATAATGGTTACTCTATTTATTTGAATAATACCTTCAATGGTCTTGCACCTAAAATGAATGGTTTATTGAATCTCGATCGTAGTGATACACATGTTCATGTCAAAAGATATAAGATAGTAATGATAGTACCACCTACTTGTGGCACTGCCACGTAAGTCATACCGGTATAAAACGCATGAAGAAGCTCCATGTTGATGGATCTTTGGGCTCACTCGTTTTGAAAAGTTTGAGACATGCGAACCATGTCTATTGGTGTATATGCATGAAGAAACTCCATGCAAATGGACCGTTTGGACTCACTTGATTTTGAATCACTTGAGACATGCAAATCATACCACATGGGCAAGATGACTGAAAGCCTCGTTTTCAGTAAAATGGAACTAGAAAGCAACTTGTTGGAAGTAATACATTTTGTTGTGTGCAGTCTAATGAGTGCTGAGGCGTGTAGTGGATATCGTTATGTTCTTACTTCACAGATGATTTGAGTAGATGTTGAGTACATTTACTTGATGAATTACGAGTCTGAATTATTGAAAGGTTCAGGGTGAAGTTGAAAGATCGTCGTGACAAGAGGATAAAATATCTATGATATGATCATAGAGATGA
Organism: Triticum aestivum; assembly: GCF_018294505.1. Taxonomy (NCBI): domain Eukaryota; kingdom Viridiplantae; phylum Streptophyta; class Magnoliopsida; order Poales; family Poaceae; genus Triticum; species Triticum aestivum. The sequence continues at coordinate 106,326,007 of NC_057794.1, read as the reverse complement.
ATATCTGAATTACGAGTTTGGCACAGAATTAAGACATTGTGGAAATTGTTTCACAACTAATACAGCCTGAAACACCATAGTATGATGGTGTGTCCGAACATCATAACTGCACCCTATTGGATATGATGCATACCATGATGTCTCTTATCGAATTACCATGATAGTTTATGGGTTAGGCATTAGAGACAACCACATTCACTTTAAATAGGGCACCACGTAATTCTGATGAGATGACACCGTATGAACTATGGTTTAGAGAAACCTAAGCTGTCATTTCTTAAAAGTTTGGGGCTGCAACGCTTATGTGAAAAAGTTTCAGGCTAATAAGCTCGAACCCAAAGCGGATAAATGCATCTTCATAGGACACCCAAAACAGTTGGGTGTACCTCCTGTCTCAGATCCGAAAGCAATAAGGGATTGTTTCTAGAATCGGGTCCTTTCTCGAGGAAAAGTTTCTCTCGAAATAATTGAGTGGGAGGATGGTGGAGACTTGATGAGGTTATTGAATCGTCTCTTCAACTAGTGTGTGGCAGGGCACAGGGAGTTGTTCCTGTGGAACCTACACCAATTGAAGTGGAAGCTTATGATAGTGATCATGAAACTTCAGATCAAGTCACTACCAAACCTCGTGGGATGACAAGGATGCATACTACTTCAGAGTGGTACGTAATCCTGTCTTGGAAGTCATGTTGCTAGACAACAATGAACCTACGAGCTATGGAGAAGCGATGGTGGGCCTGGATTCCAAAATGGCTCGAGGCCATATAATCCGAGAGAGGATCCATATATGAAAACAAAGTGTAGACTTTGGAAGAACTACTTGATGGTCATAAGGCTGTTAGGTACATATGGATTTTAAAAAGGAAGACGGACAATGATGGTAAGTATCACCATTAAGAAAGCTCGACTTGTCGTTAAGATGTTTTCCGACAAGTTCAAGGAGTTGACTATGATGAGGCTTTCTCACTCGTAGCGATGCTAAGAGTCTGTTGGAATTATATTAGCGATTACTGCATTATTTATGAAATCTTGCAGATAGGATATCAAAACATTGTTTCCTCGACGATTTTCTTGAGGAAAGGTTGTATGTGATACAACCGGAAGGTTTTGTCAATCCTGAAAGATGCTAACAAGTATGCAAAGCTCCAGCAATCCTTCTAAGGACTGGAATAAGCATCTCGGAGTTGGAATATACGCTTTGATGAGATGATCAAAGATTTTGGGTGTATACAAAGTTTATGAGAAACTTGTATTTCCAAAGAAGTGAGTGGGAGCACTATAAAATTTCTGATGAATATATGTTGTTGACATATTGTTGATCAAAAATGACGTAGAATTTCTGGAAAGCATATAGGGTTATTTGGAAAGTGTTTTTCAATGGAAAGCCTTGATTAAGCTACTTGAACATTGAGCATCAAGATCTATAAGGATAGATCAAAACGCTTAATGGTACTTTCAAATGAGCACATACCTTGACATGATCTTGAAGGTGTTCAAGATGGATCAGTCAAAGAAGGAGTTCTTGCCTGAGTTGTAAGGTATGAAGTTAAGACTTAAAGCTCGACCACGGTAGAAGAAAGAGGAAGGACGAAGGTCGTCCCCTATGCTTTTGTCATAGGCTCTATACGGTATGCCATGCTGAGTACCGCACCTGATGTGTGCCTTGCCACATATCTGGCAAGAGGGTACAAAGGTAATCTAGGAGTAGATCACCAGATAGCGGTCTAAATTATCCTTAGAGGAATAATGATATGTTTCTCGGTTATGGAGGTGATAAAGAGTTCGACGTAAAGAGTTACGTCGATGCAAGCTTAACACCTATCCGGATAGCTCTGAGTAGAGATACCGGATACGTATAATGGAGCAACAATTTAGAATAGCTCCAAGTAGAACAGTTATTTGAAATGGCTCCAAATGTAGCGTAGTAGTTGCATCTACAAGATGACATAGAAATTTGCGAAGTACATACGGATCTGAATGTTGCAGACCCGTTGAATGAAACCTCTCTCACAAGCATAACATGATCAAACCCAGAACTCTTTGGGTGTTAGTCACATGGGGATGTGACATTGAGCGTTAATCACATATCGATGTGAACTGGATTATTGACTCTAGTGCAAGTGGGAGACTGTTGGAAATATTCCCTAGAGGCAATAATAAATTGGTTATTATTATATTTCCTTGTTCATGATAATCGTTTATTATCCATGCTAGAATTGTATTGATAGGAAACTCAGATACATGTGTGGATACATAGACAACACCATGTCCCTAGTAAGCCTCTAGTTGACTAGCTTGTTGATCAATAGATGGTTACGGTTTCCTGACCATGGACATTGGATGTCGTTGATAACGGGATCACATCATTAGGAGAATGATGTGATGGACAAGACCCAATCCTAAGCCTAGCACAAGATCATGTAGTTCGTATGCTAAAGCTTTTCTAATGTCAAGTATCATTTCCTTAGACCATGAGATTGTGCAACTCCCGGATACCGTAGGCGTGCTTTGGGTGTGCCAAACGTCACAAAGTAATTGGGTGGCTATAAAGGTACACTACAGGTATCTCCGAAAGTGTTTGTTGGGTTGGCACGAATCGAGACTGGGATTTGTCACTCCGTGTAAACAGAGAGGTATCTCTGGGCCCACTCGGTAGGACATCATCATAATGTGCACAATGTGATCAAGGAGTTGATCACGGGATGATGTGTTACGGAACGAGTAAAGAGACTTGCCGGTAACGAGATTGAACAAGGTATCAGAATACCGACGATCGAATCTCGGGCAAGTATCGTACCGATAGACAAAGGGAATTGTATACAGGATTGATTAAGTCCTTGACATCGTGGTTCATCCGATGAGATCATCGTGGAGCATGTGGGAGCCAGCATGGGTATCCAGATCCCGCTGTTGGTTATTGATCGGAGAGTTGTCTCGGCCATGTCTGCATGACTCCTGAACCCGTAGGGTCTACACACTTAAGGTTCGATGACGCTAGGGTTATAGGGAAAGTATGTACGTGGTTACCGAATGTTGTTCGGAGTCCCGGATGATATCCCGGACGTCACGAGGAGTTCCGGAATGGTCCGGAGGTAAAGATTTATATATGGGAAGTCCTGTTTTGGTCACCAGAAAAGTTTCGGGTTTTATCGGTAATGTACCGGGACCACCAGGAGGGTCCCGGGGGTCCACCAAGTGGGGCCACCGGCCCCGGAGGGCTGCATGGGCCAAGTGTGGGAGAGGACCAGCCCCAGGTGGGCTGGTGTGCCCCCCCCCCAAGGGCCCAAGGCGCCTAGGGTTTGGGGAGGGGGCGCCCCACCTAGCTTGGGGGGGCAAGTTTCCCCTCTCCCCCCCCTTGGCCGCCCCACCAGATGGGATCTGGGCTGGCCGCCGCCCCTAGGGTGGAACCCTAGGTGGGGGCGCAGCCCCCCTCTCCCCCTATATATAGTGGAGGCAAAGGAGCAGCCCACAGACGAAGTTTCTTCTCTTCTTGGCGCAGCCCTACCCCTCTCCCTCCTCGTCTCTTGCGGTGCTTGGCGAAGCCCTGCTGGAGTACCACGGTCCTCCACCACCACCACGCCGTTGTGCTGCTGCTGGATGGAGTCTTCCCCAACCTCTCCTTCTCCCCTTGCTGGATCAAGGCGTAGGAGACGTCACCGGGCTGTACGTGTGTTGAACGCGGAGGCGCCGTCCGTTCGGCACTAGGATCTCCGGTGATTTGGATCACGATGAGTACGACTCCTTCAACCCCGTTCACTTGAACTCTTCCGCTTAGCAATCTACAAGGGTATGTAGATGCACTCTCCTTCCCCTCGTTGCTAGATTACTCCATAGATTGATCTTGGTGATGCATAGAAAATTTTGAATTTCTACTACGTTCCCCAACATTCCGGTTAATTCTGGAACCCTTCCGGAGTCCAAACACTATTATCCCATATATCAATCTTTATCTTCGGACCATTCCGGAGTTCCTCGGCATGTCCGTGATCCTATCCGGAACTCCGAACAACATTCAGTCACCAACATACATAACTCATAGTACTATATCATCGATGAACGTTAAGCGTGCGGACCCTGCGGGTTCGAGAACTATGTAGACATGACCGAGACACCTCTCTGGTCAATAACCAATAGCAGGACCTGGATGCCCATATTGGCTCCTACATATTCTACGAAGATCTTTATCGGTCAGACTGCATAACAACATACGTTGTTCCCTTTGTCATCGGTATGTTACTTGCCCGAGATTCGATCGTCAGTATCTCAATACCTAGTTCAATCTCATTACCGGCAAGTCTTCTTTACTCGTTCTGTAATACATCATCCCACAACTAACTCATTAGTTGCAATGCTTGCAAGGCTTATAGTGATGTGCATTACCGAGTGGGCCCAGAGATACCTCTCCGACAATCGGAGTGACAAATCCTAATCTTGAAATACGCCAACCCAACAAGTACCTTCGGAGACACCTGTAGAGCACCTTTATAATCACCCATTTACGTTGTGACGTTTGGTAGCACACAAAGTGTTCCTCTGGTGAACGGGAGTTGTATAATCTCATAGTCATAGGAACATGTATAAGTCATGAAGAAAGCAATAGCAACAAACTAAATGATCAAGTGCTAAGCTAACGGAATGGGTCAAGTCAATCACATCATTCTCCTAATGATGTGATCTCGTTAATCAAATGAAAACTCATGTATATGGTTAGGAAACATAACCATCTTTGATCAATGAGCTAGTCAAGTAGAGGCATACTAGTGACACTCTGTTTGTCTATGTATTCACACATGTATTATGTTTCCGGTTAATACAATTCTAGCATGAATAATGAACATTTATCATGATATAAGGAAATAAATAATAACTTTATTATTGCCTCTAGGGCATATTTCCTTCATTTACCACACTTGTGCTTCAAAGTAGCACCATGACCTTCATGATAGAGAGTCTCATATGTTGTCACTTCCATATACTAGTGGGAATTTTTCATTATAGAACTTCGCTTGCATATTCCAATGGTGGGCTTCCTCAAAATGCCCTAGGTCTTCTTGAGCAAGCAAGTTGGATGCACACCAACTTAGTTTCTTTTGTTGAGCTTTCATATACTTATAGCTCTAGTGCATCCGTTGCATGGCAATCCCTACTCACTCACATTGATATCTATTGTTGGGCATCTCCATAGCCCATTGATATGCCTAGTTGATGTGAGACTATCTTCTCCCTTTTTGTCTTCTCCACAACCACCATTCTGTTCCACCTATAGTGCTATATCCATGGCTCGCGCTCATGTATTGCGTGAAGATTGAAAAAGTTTGAGAACACCAAAAGTATGAAACAATTGCTTGGCTTGTCATCGGGGTTGTGCATGATTTAAATACGTTGTGTGGTGAAGATGGAGCATAGCCAGACTATATGATTTTGTAGGGATAACTTTCTTTGGCCATGTTATTTTGAGAAGACATGATTGCTTTGTTAGTATGCTTGAAGTATTATTATTTTTATGTCAATATTAAACTTTTGTCTTGAATCTTATGGATCTGAACATTCATGCCACAAGAAAGAAGAATTACTTAGAGAAATATGTTAGGTAGCATTCCACATCAAAAATTCTGTTTTTTATCATTTACCTACTCGAGGACGAGCAGGAATTAAGCTTGGGGATGCTGATACGTCTCCAAGGTATCTATAATTTTTGATTGTTCCATGCTATTATATTATCAACCTTGGATGTTTTATATGCATTTATATGCTATTTTATATGATTTTTGGGACTAACCTATTAACCTAGAGCCCAGTGCCAGTTTCTGTTTTTCCCTTGTTTCAGTGTTTCGCAGAAAAGGAAAATCAAACGGAGTCCAATTGACCTGAAACTTCACGAAACTTATTTTTGGAAGGAAAGCAACCCGGGAGACTTGGAGTCCACGTAAGGGAAGCAACAAGGAAGCCACGAGGCAGGGGGCGCGCCCACCCCCTGGGCGCGCCCTCCACCCTCGTGGGCCCCTCGTGCCTCCCCTGACGTACTTCTTCCTTCTATATATACCCATATACCCTAAAACGATCGGGGAGCACAATAGATCGGGAGTTCCGCCGCCAGAAGCCTCCGTTGCCACCAAAAACCAATCTAGACCCGTTCCGGCACCCTGTCAGAGAGGGAATCCTTCTCCGGTGGCCATCTTCATCATCCCGGTGCTCTCCATGATGTCGTGCGTATCTGTGGTGACAATGGGATACGACGTGATTCACTTGATGTATGTTTTGGTGATCAACTTGCGGGTTCCGCCCATGAACCTATGCATATAGGTTGGCACACGTTTTCGTCGTGATTCTCCGGTAGAAACTTTGGGGCACTCTTTGAGGTTCTATGTGTTGGTTGATAGATGAATCTGAGATTGTGTGATGCATATCGTATAATCATACCCACGGATACTTGAGGTGACATTGGAGTATCTAGGTGACATTAGGGTTTTGGTTGATTTGTGTCTTAAGGTGTTATTCTAGTACAAACTCTAGGGTTGTTTGCGACACTTATAGGAATAGCCCAACGGATTGATTGGAAAGAATAACTTTGAGGTGGTTTCGTACGCTACCATAATCTCTTCATTTGTTCTCCGCTATTAGTGACTTTGGAGTGACTCTTTGTTGCATGTTGAGGGATAGTTATGTGATCCAATTATGTTATTATTGTTGAGAGAACTTGCACTAGTGAAAGTATGAACCCTAGGCCTTATTTCCTAGCATTGCAATACCGTTTGTGCTCACTTTTACCATTAGTTACCTTGCTGTTTTTATAATTTCAGATTACAAATACCTTTATCTACCATCCATATTGCACTTGTATCACCATCTCTTCGCCGAACTAGTGCACCTATACAATTTACCATTGTATTGGGTGTGTTGGGGACACAAGAGACTCTTTGTTATTTGGTTGAAGGGTTGCTTGAGAGAGACCATCTTCATCCTACGCCTCCTACGAATTGATAAACCTTAGGTCATCCACTTGAGGGAAATTTGCTACTATCCTACAAACCTCTGCACTTGGAGGCCCAACAACGTCTACAAGAAGAAGGTTGTGTAGTAGACATCATAATCTCGCCAAAAACTTGTGAAATTTTCCCTCCACATGTGTTCTTTAATCTCCATGCCAAAAACTATGCACCCTATATTTAGGAACGGAGGGAGTATTTGGTTGCTCTTCCATGACAGAGTCAACACAACAAATCTACTAAAGAGGAAAGCTATATATGCACTTAGAATGCTATGAATGTGTTTTATGCAATGAGAAAAATGAAGAGACTTCTCTACATCTTTTTTGGGATTGCACCTTTACACAAGATTACTGACCACTATCATCCCCTCTAGGAAAAGAGGAATTATAATTTATGATAACATTCTGCTGGCTCATCAAAATTTACCAAGAGCTATTGCCAAGGACATCACCATTCTGGGTTGTTGTGGAACCAAAGAAATGGGAAAGTGTTTGGAGAGAAGTGCAATGCAGAAACACCTAGAAATATATGCTCAAGAAAGATATGTCTCTTTTGGAATACAGGATCAAGAAAACCATCTGAAAATTCTTAATGAGTGGATAGGTGCACATCTTGGATGGTGATACCATATTCTTAATTTTCTTCTTTCACGATGATACCCAGAACTGGAATTGGATAAACTTTTAGCTCTTTTTTTCTTTTGTGTGGACATGTTACTTTTATAAATTAATGAGAATACTGTAAAACAATTATTCTACGGTTTTCCCTTGAAAAAATAAGATCTATAAAGATGATCATACATTCTACTTGCTCGTTTCCGTGATCAGCGTCGCTGTTATCCCTTTGGGTCTCTAGTGGTGCTCCTTCTGGACGCTGCCGGTAGCCGACATCCATTACAACCTATGTGAGAGAGAGCATGAACAAAATTGACATGGTAAAATGAAAGAGAGAGAGGGGGGAGGGCAGCGTTTTGGGTGCCTAGGAGCATCTAGAGTCGCACGTGAACATTAAATTAAAAATAAATAAAAAATTGGAATCCAAGACGCTCGAGTTTGCAATGAGTATGCAAAGGTTCGTGCTGAAACGACATTCGAGCAGCTCTACACACACAAAAAGGAACAAAATTTGGCTCTCAAAGAAACATTGAAATTTTGGAAACCTGATTTTGGATTATTATTTTTGTGTAGAGGCCCTCGAAGGTTCTTTCACCATGAAAATTTGTATGCTTCTTGAGAATCTAGCATCTTGGATTACTAAAGAAGTTTGTATTTTTTGAATTGTTTTTTTATAGGGAGAAAATGAGCCTAGGTCTCATCTATGGATTACCGAGAGAGTCGTATTCCTTTGCCTTTGGCGCTGCCTGGAAATATTTTTACATAAAAAGGCACAAGATGCACCCGGATTTAAATTAATTAACCCAACAAGACCAATGTCATACAATACAGGTTCTGATTATAGACTAACCAAATGAAAAACATGCAAGTTTCAAACAAGCGAGCAACAAAAGACATTTAGAGGAGCACAACTCAAGGGGTGTTGCATCTATTGATCGGATGGATGCCCTTGATTTTGGACCGGTCCTGGCTACGTCAATGTCCATCTTCTTTCTCAACACACTCCACGACTTTGAAGATATAATAAGTAGGTTGCTACATCTTGAGCACTTCGTTGGTTTTCCCCGAAGAGGAAGGGATGATGCAGCAAAGTAGCATAAGTATTTCCCTCAGTTTTTGAGAACCAAGGTATCAATCCAGTAGGAGGCTATGCGCAAGTCCCTCGTACCTGCACAAAGCAAATAAATCCTCGCAACCAACGCAAATAGGGGTTGTCAATCCCTATAAGGCCACTTACGAGAGTGAGATCTGATAGATATGATAAGATAATATTTTTGGTATTTTTATGATAAATATGCAAAGTAAAATAAAGGCAAAGGAAATAGCAAAGGAAATAACTAAGTAGTAGGAGATCAATATGATAAAGATAGACCCGGGGGCCATAGGTTTCATTAGTGGCTTCTCTCGAGAGCATAAGTATTCTATGGTGGGTGAACAAATTACTGTTGAGCAATTGACAGAATTGAGCATAGTTATGAGAATATCTAGGTATGATCATGTATATAGGCATCACGTCCGAGACAAATAGACCAACTCTTGCCTGCATCAACTACTATTACTCCACTCATCGACCGCTATCCAGCATGCATCTAGAGTATTAAGTTAAAAATAGAGTAACGCCTTAAGCAAGATGACATGATGTAGAGGGATAGACTCATGCAATATGAAGAAAGCCCCATCTTGTTATCCTCGATGGCAACAATACAATACGTGCCTTGCCGCCCCTACTGTCACTGGGAAAGGACACCGCAAGATTGAACCCAAAGCTAAGCACTTCTCCCATTGCAAGAAAGATCAATCTAGTAGGCCAAACCAAACTAATAATTCGAAGATACTTGCGAAGATAACCAATCATACATAAAAGAATTCAGAGAAGATTCAAATATTATTCATAGATAGACTTGATCATAAACCCACAATTCATCGGTCTCAACAAACACACCGCAAAAAGAAGATTACATCGAATAGTTCTCCACAAGAGAGGGGGAGAACATTGTATTAAGATCCAAAAAGAGAGAAGAAGTCATCTAGCTACTAACTATGGACCCATAGGTTCGAGGTAAACTACTCACACTTCATCGGAGAGGCTATGGTGTTGATGTAGAAGCCCTCCGTGATCGATGCCCCCTCCGGCGGAGCTCCAGAACAGGCCCCAAGATGGGATCCCGTGGATACAGAAAGTTACGGCAGTGGAATTAGGATTTTGGCTCCGTATCTGATCGTTTGGGGGTACGTAGGTATATATAGGAGGAAGGAGTACGTCGGTGGAGCAACAGGGGGGCCACAAGGGTGGAGGACGCGCCTGGGGTAGGCAGGCGCGCCCCCCTACCTCGTCGCCTCCTCTTTTCTTTCTTGACGTAGGGTCCAAGTCTCCCGGGTCTTGTTCGTTGAGAAAATCACGTTCCCGAAGGTTTCATTCTGTTTGGACTCCGTTTGATATTCCTTTTCTTCGAAACCCTAAAACAGGCAAAAAACAGCAATTCTGGGTTGGGCCTTCGGTTAATAGGTTAGTCCCAAAAATAATATAAAAGTGGATAATAAAGCCCAATAATGTCCAAAACAGTAGATAATATAGCATGGAGCTATCAAAAATTATAGATACGTTGGAGACGTATCAAGCATCCCCATGCTTAATTCCTGCTCGTCCTCAAGTAGGTAAATGATAAAAACAGAATTTTTGATGCGGAGTGCTACTTGGCATAGTTTTAATGTAATTCTTCTTAATTGTGGTGTGAATATTCAGATCCGAAAGATTTAAGACAAAAGTTCATATTGACATAAAAATAATAATACTTCAAGCATATTAACAAAGCAATTATGTCTTCCCAAAATAACATGGCTAAAGAAAGTTATCCCTACAAAATCATATAGTCTGGCTATGCTCTATCTTCACCACACAAAATATTTAAATCATGCACAACCCCGATGACAAGCCAAGCAATTGTTTCATACTTTTGACATTCTCAAAACTTTTTCAATCTTCACGCAATACATGAGCGTGAGCCATGGATATATCACTATAGGTGGAATAGAGTGGTGGTTGAGGAGAAGAAAAAAAAGGGAGAAGATAGTCTCACATCAACTAGGCATATCAACGGGCTATGGAGATGCCCATCAATAGATATCAATGTGAGTGAGTAGGGATTGCCATGCAATAGATGCACTAGAGCTATAAGTGTTGGGGATCGTAGCAATAATTCAAAAAAATTCCTACGTGTCACCAAGATCAATCTAGGAGATAGTAGCAACGAGAGAGAGGGAGTGCATCTTCATACCCTTGAAGATCGCTAAGCGGAAGCGTTGCAAGAACGCGGTTGGTGGAGTCGTACACACAGCGATTCAGATCGCAGTCGATTCCGATCTAAGCGCTGAACAACGGCGCCTCCGCATTCAACACACGTACATCCCGGTGACGTCTCCCACGCCTTGATCCAGCAAGGATAGAGGGAGAGGTTGGGGAAGACTCCGTCCAGCAGCAGCATGACAGCGTGGTGGTGGTGGAGGAGCGCGGTACTCCTGCAGGGCTTCGCCAAGCACTACGAGAGACGAGGAGGGAGAGAGGTAGGGCTGCGCCTTGGGAGAGAGAGACTCGTGTGTTGGGCAGCCCCAAAACCTCCACTATATATAGGGGCAAGGGGGAGGGGGAGGCACCCTAGGGTTTCCCCTAGGGGGGGTGGCGGCCAGGGCAGATGGGATCTCCCCCTTGGGTGACTTGGCCCCCAAGCCAGGAGGTGGGAACCCTAGATGGGGCGCCCCAAACCCCCTGGTCACGTGGGATTAGGTGAGGGGGGCGCATAGCCCCTTATTGGGCTGGTTTGCCCCCTTCCCTTGGCCCATGAAGCCCCCCAACACTTGTCGGGGCTCCCGAAATACCTTTCGGTCATGCTGGTCATCACCTGGTACCTCCGAAACACTTCCGGACTCCAAAACCCTTCGTCCAATATATCAATCTTCTCCTCCGGACCATTCTGGAACTCCTCGTGACGTCCGGGATCTCATCCGAGACTCCGAACAGCATTCAGTAACCGCGTACATACCTTCCCTATAACCCTAGCGTCATCGAACCTTAAGTGTGTAGACCCTACGGGCTCGAGAATCATGCAGACATGACCAAGACATCTCTCTGGTCAATAACCAACAGCGGGATCTGGATACCCATGTTGGCTCCCACATGTTCCACGATGATCTCATCGGATGAACCACGATGTCAAGGATTCAATCAATCCCATATACAATTCCCTTTGTCTACTGGTATGATACTTGCCCGAGATTCGATCGTCGGTATCCCGATACCTTGTTCAATCTCGTTACCAGCAAGTCTCTTTACTCGTTTCGTAACACATCATCCCGTGATCAACTCCTTGGTCACATTGTGCACATTATGATGATGTCCTACCGAGTGGGCCCAGAGATACCTCTCTGTTACACGGAGTGACAAATCCCAGTCTCGATTCGTGCCAACCCAACAGACACTTTCAGAGATACCCGTAGTGCACCTTTATAGCCACCCAGTTACGTTGTGACGTTTGGTACACCCAAAGCATTCCTACGGTATCCGGGAGTTGCACAATCTCATGGTCTAAGGAAATGATACTTGACATTAGAAAAGCTTTAGCATACGAACTACACGATCTTGTGCTAGGCTTAGGATTGGGTCTTGTCCATCACATCATTCTCCTAATGATGTGATCCCCTTATCAACGACATCCAATGTCCATGGTCAGGAAACCGTAACCATCTATTGATCAACGAGCTAGTCAACTAGAGGCTTACTAGGGACATGGTGTTGTCTATGTATCCACACATGTATTATGGTTTCCGGTTAATACCATTATAGCATGAACAATAGACAATTATCATGAACAAGGAAATACAACAATAACCATTTTATTATTGCCTCTAGGGCATATTTCCAATAGTCTCCCACTTGCACTAGAGTTAATAATCTAGTTCACATCACTATGTGATTGTAATGAATCCAACACCCATGGGGTTTGTTCATATATCGCTTGTGAGAGAGGTTTATTAGTCAATGGGCCTGAACCTTTTAGATCCATGTGTGCTTTACAAATCTCTATGTTATCTTGTAGATGCACCTACCACGCACTACATGGAGCTATTCCAAATAACTGCTCTACTATACGAATCCGGTTTACTACTCAGAGTCATCCGGATTAGAGTCAAAGTTTGCATCGACATAACCCTTTACAACGAACTCTTTTACCACCTCCATAATCGAGAAAATTCCTTAGTCCACTAGTTACTAAGGATAAGTTCGACCTCTATCATGTGATCCATTCCTGGATCACTCTTGTACCCCTTGACTGACTCATGGCAAGGCACACTTCAGGTGCGGTACACAGCATAGCATACTGTAGAGCCTATGTCTAAAGCATAGGGGACGACCTTCGTCCTTTCTCTCTCTTCTTCCGTGGTCAGGTCTTGAGTCTTACTCAATGCTCATACCTTGTAACACAGCCAAGAACTTTGCTGATCTATTTTGAACTCCTTCAAAATCTTGTCACGGTATGTATTCATTTGAAAGTACTATTAAGCGTTTTTGATCTATCCTTATAGATCTTGATGCTCAATGTTCAAGTAGCTTAATCCAGGTTTTCCATTGAAAAACACTTTTCAAATAACCCTGTATGCATTCCAAAAATTCTACATCATTTCTGATCAACAATATGTTAACAACATATACTCATCAAAAATTCTATAGTGCTCCCACTCACTTCTTTGGAAATACAAGTTTCTCATAAACTTTGTATAAACCCAAAATCTTTGATCATCTCATCAAAGAGTACATTCCAATTCCGAGATGCTTAATCCAGTCCTTAGAAGGATTGCTGGAGCTTTGCATACTTGTTAGCATCTTTCAAGATTGACAAAACCTTCTGGTTGTATCACATACAACCTTTCCTCAAGAAAAACGTCGAGGAAACAATGTTTTGACATCCTATCTGCAAGATTTCATAAATAATGCAGTAACTGCTAACATAATTCCAACAAACTCTTAGCATCGCTACGAGTGAGAAAGTATCATCGTAGTCAAATCCTTGAACTTGTCGGAAAACATCTTAACGACAAGTCGAGCTTTCTTAATGGTGACACTTACCATCATTGTCCATCTTACTTTTAAAATCCATCTGCACCCAACAGCCTTACGACCATCAAGTAGTTCTTCCAAAGTCTATACTTTGTTTTTATACATGGATCCTCTCTCGGATTTTATGGCCTCGAGCCATTCGTCGGAATCCGGGCCCACCATCGCTTCTCCATAGCTCGTAGGTTCATTGTTGTCTAGCAACATGACTTCCAAGACAGGATTACGTACCACTCTGAAGTAGTACGCATCCTTGTCGACCTATGAGGTTTGGTAGTGACTTGATCCGAAGTTTCATGATCACTATCATAAGCTTCCACTTCAATTGGTGTAGGTGCCACAGGAACATCTTCATGTGCCCTGCTACATACTAGTTGAAGTGATGGTTCAATAACCTCATCAAGTCTCCATCATCCTCCCACTCAGTTCTTTCGAGAGAAACTTTTCCTCGAGAAAGGACATGTTTCTAGAAACAATCACTTTTGCTTCTGGATCTAAAATAGGAGGTATACCCAACTATTTTGGGTATTTTATGAAGATGCATTTATCCGCTTTGGGTTCGAGCTTATCATCCTGAAACTTTTTCACATAGGCGTCGCAGCCCCAAACTTTTAAGAAACGACAGCTTAGGCTTTTCTAAACCATAGTTCATACGGTGTCGTCTCAACGGAATTGTGTGGTGTCCTATTTAAAGTGAATGTGGTTGTCTCTAATGCCTAACCCATAAATGATAGTGGTAATTCGATAAGAGACATCATGGTATGCACCATATCCAATAGGGTGCAGTCATGATGTTCGGACACACCATTACACTATGGTGTTCCAGGAGGTATTAGTTGTGAAACAATTTCCACAATGTCTTAATTGTGTACCAAACTCGTAACTCAGATATTCATCTCTATAATCATATCATAGACATTTTATCCTCTTGTCACGACGATCTTCAACTTCACTCTGAAATTACTTAAACCCTTCAATAATTCAGACTTGTGTTTCATCAAGTAAATATACTCAGCATCTACTCAAATCATCTGTGAAGTAAGAACATAACGATATCCACTGCATGCCTCAGCACTCATTGGACTACACACATCAAAATGTATTACTTCCAATAAGTTGCTTTCTTGTTCCATCTTACTGAAAACGAGGTCTTTCAGTCATCTTGCCCATGTGGTATGATTTGCATGTCTCAAGTGATTCAAAAACAAGTGAGTCCAAAGATCCATCTGTATGGAGTTTCTTCATGCATATCTACCAATAGACATGGTTCGCATGTCTCAATCTTTTCAAAATGAGTGAGTCCAAAGATCCATCAACATGGAGCTTCTTCATGCGTTTTATACCAAAATGACTCAAATGGCAGTGCCACAAGTATGTGGTACTATCATTACTATCTTTTGGCATGAACATGTGTATCACTACGATTGAGATTCAATAAACCATTCATTTTTCGGTGCAAGACCATTGAAGGTATTATTCAAATAAACAGAGTAACCATTATTCTCCTTAAATGAATAACCGTATTGCGATAAACATAATCCAATTATGTCTATGCTCAATGCAAACACCAAATAACAATTATTTAGGTTTAACACCAATCTCGATGGTAGAGGGAGCGTGCGATGTTTGATCACATCAACCTTGGAAATACTTCCAACATATCGTCATCTCACCTTTAGCTAGTCTCTGTAGCCTTTTATTTTGAGTTACTAACACTTAGCAACCGAACCGGTATTTATTACCCTGGTGCTACTAGGAGTACTAGTAAAGTACACAATAATATAACGTATATTCAAAATACTTCTGTCGACCTTGCCAGCCTTCTCATCTACCAAGTATCTAGGGTAGTTCTGCTTCAGTGACCGTTCCCCTCATTACAGAAGCACTTAGTCTCGGGTTTGGGTTCAACCTTGGGTTTCTTCACTAGAGCAGCAACTGATTTGTCGTTTCATGAAGTATCCCTTCTTTCCCTTGCCCTTCTTGAAACTAGTGGTTTTACTAACCATCAACAATTGATGCTCCTACTTGATTTCTACTTTCACGGTGTCAAACATCGCGAATTGCTCAAGGATCATCATGTCTATCCCTAATATGTTATAGTTCATCACTAAGCTCTAATAGCTTGGTGGCAGTGACTATGGAGAACTATCACTATCTCATCTGGAAGATTAACTCCCACTCAATTCAAGCGATTGTAGTACTCAGACAATCTGAGCACATGCTCAACGATTGAGCTTTTCTCCCTTAGTTTGCAGGCTTAAGAAACTTGTCAGAGGTCTCATACCTCTTGACATGGGCACTAGTCTGAAATTCCAATTTCAGACTTTGGAACATCTCATATGTTCTGCGACGTTTCAAAAACGTCTTTGGTGCCACAATTCTAAACCGTTAGTATTACGCACTGAACTATCACGTAGTCATCAAAACGTGTATGTCAGATGTTTCCCAACATCTACAGACGACGCTCGAGGTTTAACACACTGAGCGGTGCATTAAGGACATACCCCTTCTGTGCAGCAATGAGGACAATCCTTAGTTCACAGACCCAGTCCGCATACTTGCTACTGTCAACTCTCAACTAAATTTTCTCTAGGAACATATCTAAAACAGTAGAACCAAAGCGTGAGCTACCACATAATTTGCAAAGACCTTTTGACTATGTTCATGATAATTAAGTTCATCTAATCAAATTATTCAATGAACTCCCACTTAGATAGACATCCCTCTAGTCATCTAAGTGATACATGATCCGAGTCAACTAAGCCGTGTCCAATCATCACGTGAGACGGACTAGTCATCATCGGTGAACATCTTCATGTTGATCGTATCCACTATACGACTCATGTTCGACCTTTCGGTCTTCCATGTTCCGAGGCCATGTCTGTACATGCTAGGCTCGTCAAGTTAACCTAAGTGTATTGCGTGTGTAAATTTGGCTTACACCCGTTGTATGCGAACGTTAGAACCTATCACACCCGATCATCACGTGGTGCTTCGCAACAACGGACCTTAGCAACGGTGCACAGTTAGGGGGGACACAATTCTTGATATTTTAATGAGGGATCATCTTATTTATGCTACTGTCGTTCTAAGCAAATAAGATGTAAAAACATGACAAACATCACATGCAAATCATAAAGTGACATGATATGGCCAATATCATCTTGCGCCTTTGATCTCCATCTTCGAGGCGTGGCATGAACACCATCGTCACCGGCATGACACCATGATCTCCATCATCGTGTCTTCATGAAGTTGCCTCGCCAACTATTACTTATACTACTATGGCTAACAGTTAGCAATAAAGTAAAGTAATTACATGGCGTTTTCATTGACACGTAGGTCATAAATAAATTAAGACAACTCCTATGGCTCCTGCCGGTTGTCATACTCATCGACATGCAAGTCGTGATTCCTATTACAAGAACATGATCAATCTCATACATCACATATATAATTCATCACATCCTTTTGGCCATATCACATCACATAGCAAACCCTGCAAAAACAAGTTAGACGTCCTCTAATTGTTGTTGCATGTTTTACGTGGCTGCTATGGGTTTCTAGCAAGAACGTTTCTTACCTACGCAAAACCACAACGGTGATATGCCAATTGCTATTTACCCTTCATAAGGACCCTTTTCATCGAATCCGATCCGACTAAACTGGGAGAGACAGACACCCGCCAGCCACCTTATGCATCAAGTGCATGTCAGTCGGTGGAACCAGTCTCACGTAAGCGTACGTGTAAGGTCGGTCCGAGCCGCTTCATCCCACAATGCCGCCGGATCAAGATAAGACTAGTAACAGTAAGCAAATTGAACAAATCATCGCCCACAACTGCTTTGTGTTCTACTCGTGTATAGAATCTACGCATAGACCTAGCTCTGATACCACTATTGGGGATCGTAGCAATAATTCAAAAAAATTCCTACATGTCACCAAGATCAATCTAGGAGATACTAGCAATGAGAGAGAGGGAATGCATCTTCATACCCTTGAAGATCGCTAAGCGGAAGCGTTGCAAGAACGCAGTTGGTGGAGTCGTACACGTAGCGATTCAGATTGCAGTCGATTCCGATCTAAGCGCCGAACAACGGCGCCTCCGCGTTCAACACACGTACAGCCCGGTGACGTCTCCCGCGCCTTGATCCAGCAAGGAGAGAGGGAGAGGTTGGGGAAGACTCCGTCCAGTAGCAGCACGACGGCGTGGTGGTGGTGGAGGAGCGCGGTACTCCTGCAGGGCTTCGCCAAGCACTACGAGAGACGAGGAGGGAGAGAGGTAGGGTTGCACCTTGGGAGAGAGAGACTCGTGTGTTGGGCAGCCCCAAAACCTCCACTATATATAGGGGCGAGGGGGAGGGGGAGGCGCCCTAGGGTTTCCCCTACGAGGGGCGGCGGCCAGGGCAGATGGGATCTCCCCCTTGGGTGACTTGGCCCCCAAGCCAGGAGGTGGGAACCCTAGATGGGGCGCCCCAAACCCCCTGGTCATGTGGGATTAGGTGAGGGGGCTCCTCGTGACGTCCGGGATCTCATCCGGACCATTCCGGAACTCCTCGTGACGTCCGGGATCTCATCCGAGACTCCAAACAACATTCGGTAACCGCGTACATACCTTCCCTATAACCCTAGCGTCATCAAACCTTAAGTGTGTAGACCCTACGGGCTCGGGAATCATGCAGACATGACCAAGACATCTCTCTGGTCAATAACCAACAGCGGGATCTGGATACCCATGTTGGCTCCCACATGTTCCACGATGATCTCATCGGATGAACCACGATGTCAAGGATTCAATCAATCCCGTATACAATTCCCTTTGTCTACTGGTATGATACTTGCCCGAGATTTGATCGTTAGTGTCCCAATACCTTGTTCAATCTCGTTACTGGCAAGTCTCTTTACTCGTTCCGTAACACATCATCCCGTGATCAACTCCTTGGTCACATTGTGCACATTATGATGATGTCCTACCGAGTGGGCCCAGAGATACCTCTCCGTTACACGGAGTGACAAATCCCAGTCTCGATTCGTGCCAACCCAACAGACACTTTCGGAGATACCCGTAGTGCACCTTTATAGCCACCCAGTTACGTTGTGACGTTTGGTACACCCAAAGCATTCCTACAGTATCCGGGAGTTGCACAATCTCATGGTCTAAGGAAATGATACTTGACATTAGAAAAGCTTTAGCATACGAACTACATGATCTTGTGCTAGGCGTAGGATTAGGTCTTGTCCATCACATCATTCTCCTAATGATGTGATCCTGTTATCAACGACATCCAATGTCCATGGTCAGGAAACCGTAACCATCTATTGATCAACGAGCTAGTCAACTAGAGGCTTACTAGGGACATGGTGTTGTTTATGTATTCACACATGTATTATGGTTTCCGGTTAATACAATTATAGCATGAACAATAGACAATTATCATGAACAAGGAAATACAACAATAACCATTTTATTATTGCCTCTAGGGCATATTTCCAACAATAAGTATATGAAAGCTCAAAAAGAAACTAAGTGGGTGTGCCTCCAACTTGCTTGCTCATGAAGACCTAGGGCATTTTGAGGAAGCCCATCATTGGAATATACAAGCCAAGTTCTATAATGAAAGATTCCCACTAGTATATGAAAGTGATAACATGAGAGACTCTCTACTATGAAGATCATGGTGCTACTTTGAAGCACAAGTGTGGTAAAAGGATAGTAACATTGTCCCTTCTCTCTTTTTCTCTCATTTTTTTCTTCTCTTTTTTTATTTGGGCCTTTTCTCTTTTTTTATGGCCTCTTTTCTTTCTTTCTTTTTTATTTTTTATTTTTCGTCCAGAGTCTCATCCCGACTTGTGGGGGAATCATAGTCTCCATCATCCTTTCCTCACTGGGAAATGCTCTAATAATGATGATCATCACACTTTTATTTTTCTTACAACTCAACAATTATAACTAGATACTTAGAACAAAATATGACTCTATATGAATGCATCCGACGGTGTACCGGGATATGCAATGACTCATGAGTGACATGTATGAAAGAATTATGAATGGTGGCTTTGCCACAAATACAATGTCAACTACATGATCATGCTAAACAATATGACAATGATGGAGTGTGTCATAATAAACGGAACGGTGGAAAGTTGCATGGCAATATATCTCGGAATGGCTATGAAAATGCCATAATAGGTAGGTATGGTGGCTATTTTGAGGAAGGTATATGGTGGGTGTATGATACCGGCGAAAGATGTGCGGTATTAGAGAGGCTAGCAAAGGTGGAAGGGTGAGAAAAGTGCATATAATCCATGGACTCAACATTAGTCATAAAGAACTCATATACTTATTGCGAAAATCTACAAGTTATCAAAGCAAAGTATTACGTGCATGCTCCTAGGGGGATAGATTGGTAGGAAAAGACCATCGCTCGTCCCCGACCGCCACTCATAAGGAAGGCAATCAAAAAAATAAATCTTGCTCCGACTTCATCACATAACGGTTCACCATACGTGCATGCTACGGGAATCACAAGCTTCAACAAGAGTATTTCTCAAATTCACAACTACTCAACTAGCATTATTTTAATATCACCATCTTCATATCTCAAAACAATTATCAAGTATCAAACTTATCATAATAATCAACACACTCATAAAAGAATTTTTTTTCTTGAATACCTAGCATATTAGGATTTAAAGCAAATTACCATGCTATTGAGACTCTCAAAATAATCTAAGTGAAGCATGAGAGATCAATAGTTTCTATCAAACAAATCCACCACCGTGCTCTAAAAGATATAAGTGAAGTATTAGAGCAAAATTATATAACTCAAAAGATATAAGCGAAGCACATAGAGTATTCTAACAAATTCTAAATCATGTATGGCTCTCTCAAAAGGTGTGTACAGCAAGGATGATTGTGGTAAACTAACAAGAAAAGACTCAAATAATACAAGACGCTCCAAGCAAAACACATATCATGTGGCGAATAAAAATATAGCTCCAAGTAAAGTTACCGATAGACGTAGACGAAAGAGGGGATGCCTTCCGGGGCATCCCCAAGCTTTGGCTTTTAGGTGTCCTTAGATTATCTTGGGAGTGCCATGGGCATCCCCAAGCTTAGGCTCTTGCCACTCCTTGTTCCATAATCCATCAAATCTTTACCCAAAACTTGAAAACTTCACAACACAAAACTTAAAGTAGAAAATCTCGTGAGCTCCGTTAGCGAAAGAAAATAAAAGACTACTTCAAGGTACTGTAATGTACTCATTCTTTATTTATATTGGTGTTATACCTACTGTATTCCAACTTCTCTATGGTTTCTAAACTATTTTACTAGCCATAGATTCATCAAAATAAGCAAACAACACACGAAAAACAGAATCTGTTAAAAACAGAACAGTCTGTAGTAATGTGTAGCTAGCGCAAGATCTGGAACCCCAAAAATTCTCAAATAAATTGCTGGACTTGAGGAATTTATCTATTAATAATCTTCAAAAATAATTAATTAAATAGCACTTTCCAAATAAAAATGGCAGTAGTTATCGTGAGCGCTAAAGTTTCTGTTTTTTACAGCAAGTTCAACAAGACTTTCCTCAAGTCTTCCAAACGGTTCTACTTGACACAAACACTAATTAAACACAAAAAACACAACCAAAACAGAGTCTAGATAAAAAATTTATTACTAAACATGAGCAAAAAGTAAGGAATAAAAATATAATTGGGTTGCCTCCCAACAAGCGCTATCGTTTAACGCCCCTAGCTAGGCATAACAAGCAAGAATAGATCTAGGTATTGCCATAATAGTAAGATAGATTATTAAAACTCATCTCATATTCTCTACATTCGGCGGCAAGTTTTCTTTGAAGCAAGCAAAAGTAATCAAAAGGGCTAAATTTAATGGGACAAAAGTCCCCAAGATCAACCTTGGGAGGTATAGGTTCCTCCTTTGGTCCTTCATATTGCACAACCAATTCATCATTATAAGCATTCTTTTGACAGAACTTTTTGAGCCTATATTCAAGAGAATATCCTAGTTCATTATTTCGAATAGCCAAATCATCATTAAGTTCAGAGATTCTGTCAACTAAAACATTGGTAGGAACCCTTTTTCTAAGATTTTCATTGAAAGCAAAATAGTCTAGAGATTGAAAACGCATTATTTCTTCTTGATCAAAGAGGATAGACTCTATGGGAGGACGGCGAGAGTCCGCCCTATAATGTGCAAAGATTTCTTTGGCCTCTTTTATTATGAATCTAAACTCATGAGTCAAAAAGATAGTAGCGGCACGCTTAACAGAAGAATGATCAATATTAGAAAGTTCCAGAAAAATCCTTTGTATGGAAGGATGCATGTGCATGAATTGTCTTTCAAGTTCAACTACAAGCATGGCAATAGCGTCCGCAAGACTACTAGTTCTATGAAGGATAGCACTACCCATAGAAGGTAAAGCACCGGCACAAGTAAAGAAATCTTGAATAACTCCTTTTCCAATAATATTACCACTGCCAACAGGGAATCTTTTTGTATGTGAGATAGTGGGTTCTTTAGTAGGAGCATCAGAATTATTATCGAAAATAGTTTCCCCAATTTCATACATAGAGGTAGAAGGTAAAGGACTAGCCATAACGACAAGCAAGCAAACTAACACACAAGCAAACAGAAAGCAAGCGGGCAAAAAGAGGCAAATAGAGAGGGAGAGGGAGGATAGAGAGAGAGGGAGAATAAAATGGCAAGGGTGAAGTGGGGGAGAGGAAAACAAGAGGCAAATGGCAAATAATGTAATGTGGGAGATAAGGGTATGTGATGGGTACTTGGTATGTTGACTTTTGCGTAGACCTCCCCGGCAACGGCGCCAGAAATCCTTCTTGCTACCTCTTGAGCATTGCGTTGGTTTTCCCCGAAGAGGAAGGGATGATGCAGCAAAGTAGCGTAAGTATTTCCCTCAGTTTTTGAGAACCAAGGTATCAATCCAGTAGGAGGCTACGCGCGAGTCCCTCGTACCTGCACAAAACAAATAAATCCTTGCAACCAACGCAAATAGGGGTTGTCAATCCCTATAAGGCCATTTACGAGAGTGAGATCTGATAGATATGATAAGATAATATTTTTGGTATTTTTATGATAAAGATGCAAAGTAAAATAAAAGCAAAGGAAATAGCAAAGGAAATAACTAGGTAGTAGGAGATGAATATGATAAAGATAGACCCGGGGGCCATAGGTGTCACTAGTGGCTTCTCTCGAGAGCATAAGTATTCTACGGTGGGTGAACAAATTACTGTTGAGAAATTGACAGAATTGAGCATAGTTATGAGAATATCTAGGTATGATCATGTTGGAGAACGTTGCAGAAAATAAAATTTTCCTACTCGTTTCACCAAGATCATCTAGGAGTTCATCTAGCAACGAGTGAATAGATGCATCTACATACCTTGTAGATCGCGAGCGGAAGCGTTCAAAGAACGGGGATGATGTAGTCGAACACGACGTGATTCGAATCACCGGAGATCCTAGCACCGAACGGACGGCACCTCCGCGTTCAACACACGTACGGAAACAGCCACGTCTCCTCCTTCTTGATCCAGCAAGGGAGGGAGGAGAGGTTGAGGGAGATGGCACCAGCAGCAGCACGACGGCGTGGTGTTGATGGAGCTGCAGTACTCCGGCAGAGCTTCGCTAAGCAACAAGGAGGTGGAGGAGGTGTTGGGGAGGGAGAAGAAGGCAACCAAAGGCCAAGGACTCAAAGTATGAAGTCCCTCCTCTCCCCCACTATATATAGGGGTGCCAAGGGGGGGTGGCCGGCCCTAGGAGATCCAATCTCCTAGGGGGTGCGGCGGCCAAGGGGGGTTTCCCTCCCCCCCAAGGCACCTAGGAGGTGCCTTCCACTAGTAGGACTCCTCCCCCTTGGAAACCCTAGGCGCATGGGCCTATGTGGGGCTGGTGCCCTTGGCCCAAGCAGGCCAAGGCGCACCCCCTACAGCCCATGTGGCCCCCGGGGATGGGTGGTCCCACCCGGTGGGCCCCCGGGACCCCTCCAGTGGTCCCGGTACAATACCGATAACCCCGAAACTTGTCCCGATGCCCGAAACAGGACTTCCCATATATAAATCTTTACCTCCGGATCATTCCGGAACTCCTCGTGACGTCCGGGATCTCATCCGGGACTCCGAACAACATTCGGGTTACTGCATATACATATCCCTACAACCCTAGCGTAACTGAACCTTAAGTGTGTAGACCCTACGGGTTCGGGAGACATGTAGACATGACCGAGATCGCTCTCCGGTCAATAACCAACAGCGGGATCTGGATACCCATGTTGGCTCCCACATGCTCCACGATGATCTCATCGGATGAACCACGATGTCGAGGATTTAATCAACCCCGTATGCAATTCCCTTTGTCAATCGATATGTTACTTGCCCGAGATTCGATCGTCGGTATCCCAATACCTCGTTCAATCTTGTTACCGGCAAGTCACTTTACTCGTACCATAATGCATGATCCCGTGACCAAACACTTGGTCACTTTGAGCTCATTATGATGATGCATTACTGAGTGGGCCCAGTGATATCTCTCCGTCATACGGAGTGACAAATCCCAGTCACGATCCATATAAAACAATAGATACTTTCGGAGATACCTGTAGTGCACCTTTATAGTCACCCAGTTACGTTGTGACGTTTGATACACCCAAAGCACTCCTACGGCATCCAGGAGTTATACGATCTCATGGTCGAAGGAAGAGATACTTTGACATTGCAAAAACTCTAGCAAACGAACTATACGATCTTGTGCTATGTTTAGGATTGGGTCTTGTCCATCACATCATTATCCTAATGATGTGATCCCGTTATCAATGACATCCAATGTCCATAGCCAGGAAACCATGACTATCTATTGATCAACGAGCTAGTCAACTAGAGGCTTACTAGGGACATGTTGGTGTCTGTTATTCACACATGTATTACGATTTCCGGATAACACAATTATAGCATGAATAAAGACAATTATCATGAACAAAGAAATATAATAATAATGCTTTTATTATTGCCTCTAGGGCATATTTCCAACAGTCTCCCACTTGCACTAGAGTCAATAATCTAGTTACATTGTGATGAATCGAACACCCATGGAATTCTGGTGTTGATCATGTTTTGCTCTTGGGAGAGGTTTAGTCAACGGATCTGCTACATTCAGGTCCGTATGTACTTTACAAATCTCTATGTCTCCATGTTGAACATTTTCACGGATGGAGTTGAAGCGACGCTTGATGTGCCTTGTCTTCTTGTGAAACCTGGGCTCCTTGGCAAGTGCAATAGCTCCAGTGTTGTCACAGAAGAGCTTGATCGGCCCCGACGCATTGGGTATGACTCCTAGGTCGGTGATGAACTCCTTCACCCATATTGCTTCATGTGCTGCCTCCGAGGCTGCCATGTACTCCGCTTCACATGTAGATCCCGCCACGACGCTCTGCTTGCAACTGCACCAGCTTACTGCCCCACCATTCAAAATATACACGTATCCGGTTTGTGACTTAGAGTCATCCAGATCTGTGTCGAAGCTAGCGTCGACGTAACCTTTTACGACGAGCTCTTTGTCACCTCCATAAACGAGAAACATTTCCTTAGTCCTTTTCAGGTACTTCAGGATATTCTTGACCGCTGTCCAGTGTTCCTTGCCGGGATTACTTTGGTACCTTCCTACCAAACTTACGGCAAGGTTTACATCAGGTCTGGTACACAGCATGGCATACATAATAGAACCTATGGCTGAGGCATAGGGGATGACACTCATCTCTTCTATCTCTGCTGCCATGGTCGGACATTGAGCTGAGCTCAATTTCACACCTTGCAAAACAGGCAAGAACCCTTTCTTGGACTGATCCATTTTGAACTTCTTCAAAATCTTATCAAGATATGTGCTTTGTGAAAGACCTATGAGGCGTCTTGATCTATCCCTATAGATCTTGATGCCTAATATATAAGCAGCTTCTCCAAGGTCCTTCATTGAAAAACTCTTATTCAAGTAGGCCTTAATGCTGTCCAAAAGTTCTATATCATTTCCCATCAAAAGTATGTCATCTACATATAGTATGAGAAATGCTATAGAGCTCCCACTCACTTTCTTGTAAACACAGGCTTCTCCATAAGTCTGTGTAAACCCAAACGCTTTGATCATCTCATCAAAACGAATGTTCCAACTCCGAGATGCTTGCACCAGCCCATAAATCGAGCGTTGGAGCTTGCACACCTTGTCAGCATTTTTAGGATCGACAAAACCTTCCGGCTGCATCATATACAATTCTTCCTTAAGGAAACCATTAAGGAATGCCGTTTTGACGTCCATTTGCCAAATTTCATAATCATAAAATGAGGCAATTGCTAACATGATTCGAACGGACTTCAGCTTCGCTACCGGTGAGAAAGTCTCATCATAGTCAATCCCTTGAACTTGTCGATAACCCTTAGCGACAAGCCGAGCTTTATAGATGGTCACATTACCATCCGCGTCTGTCTTCTTCTTAAAGATCCATTTATTTTCTATGGCTCGCCGTTCTACGGGCAAGTCAGTCAAAGTCCATACTTCGTTTTCATACATGGATCCTATCTCGGATTTCATGGCTTCTAGCCATTTGTCGGAATCCGGACCCGCCATCGCTTCTTCATAGTTCGAAGGTTCACCATTGTCTAACAACATGATTTCCAAGACAGGGTTGCCGTACCACTCTGGTGCGGAACGTGTCCTCGTGGACCTTCGAATTTCAGTAGGAGCTTGATCAGAAGTATCTTGATCATTATCATTAACTTCCTCTTTAGTCGGTGCAGGTGTTGGGTAACGTTGCAGAAAACAAAAAATTTCCTACTCGTTTCACCAAGATCATCTAGGAGTTCATCTAGCAATGAGTCATTGGATGCATCTACGTACCTTGTAGATCGCGAGCGGAAGCGTTCAAAGAACGGGGATGATGTAGTCGAACACGACGTGATTCGAATCACCGGAGATCCTAGCACC
Organism: Triticum aestivum; assembly: GCF_018294505.1. Classification (NCBI taxonomy): domain Eukaryota; kingdom Viridiplantae; phylum Streptophyta; class Magnoliopsida; order Poales; family Poaceae; genus Triticum; species Triticum aestivum. The sequence continues at coordinate 106,299,286 of NC_057794.1, read as the reverse complement.
GAACGGACGGCACCTCCGCGTTCAACACACGTACGGAACAGCCACGTCTCCTCCTTCTTGATCCAGCAAGGGAGGGAGGAGAGGTTGAGGGAGATGGCACCAGCAGCAGCACGACGGCGTGGTGTTGATGGAGCTGCAGTACTCCGGCAGAGCTTCGCTAAGCAATAAGGAGATGGATGAGGTGTTGGGGAGGGAGAAGGAGGCAACCAAAGGCCAAGGACTCAAGGTATGAAGTCCCTCCTCTCCCCCACTATATATAGGGGTGCCAAGGGGGGGTGGCCGGCCCTAGGAGATCCAATCTCCTAGGGGGTGCGGCGGCCAAGGGGGGTTTCCCTCCCCCCCAAGGCACCTAGGAGGTGCCTTACCCTCCTAGGACTCTTGCCCCCTTGAACCCTAGGCGCATGGGCCTATGTGGGGCTGGTGCCCTTGGCCCAAGCAGGCCAAGGCGCACCCCCTACAGCCCATGTGGCCCCCGGGGATGGGTGGCCCCACCCGGTGGGCCCCCGGGACCCCTCCGGTGGTCCCGGTACAATACCGATAATCCCGAAACTTGTCCCGATGCCCGAAACAGGACTTCCCATATATAAATCTTTACCTCCGGACCATTCCGGAACTCCTCGTGACGTCCGGGATCTCATCCGGGACTCCGAACAACATTCGGGTTACTGCATATACATATCCCTACAACCCTAGCGTAACTGAACCTTAAGTGTGTAGACCCTACGGGTTCGGGAGACATGTAGACATGACCGAGATCGCTCTCCGGTCAATAACCAACAGCGGGATCTGGATACCCATGTTGGCTCCCACATGCTCCACGATGATCTCATCGGATGAACCACGATGTCGAGGATTTAATCAACCCGTATGCAATTCCCTTTGTCAATCGATATGTTACTTGCCCGAGATTCGATCGTCGGTATCCCAATACCTCGTTCAATCTTGTTACCGGCAAGTCACTTTACTCGTACCGTAATGCATGATCCCGTGACCAAACACTTGGTCACTTTGAGCTCATTATGATGATGCATTACTGAGTGGGCCCAGTGATATCTCTCCGTCATACGGAGTGACAAATCCCAGTCTCGATCCATATAAAACAATAGATACTTTCGGAGATACCTGTAGTGCACCTTTATAGTCACCCAGTTACGTTGTGACGTTTGATACACCCAAAGCACTCCTACGGTATCCAGGAGTTATACGATCTCATGGTCAAAGGAAGAGATACTTTGACATTGCAAAAACTCTAGCAAACGAACTATACGATCTTGTGCTATGTTTAGGATTGGGTCTTGTCCATCACATCATTATCCTAATGATGTGATCTCGTTATCAATGACATCCAATGTCCATAGCCAGGAAACCATGACTATCTATTGATCAATGAGCTAGTCAACTAGAGGCTTACTAGGGACATGTTGGTGTCTGTTATTCACACATGTATTACGATTTCCGGGTAACACAATTATAGCATGAATAAAGACAATTATCATGAACAAAGAAATATAATAATAATGCTTTTATTATTGCCTCTAGGGCATATTTCCAACAGTCTCCCACTTGCACTAGAGTCAATAATCTAGTTACATTGTGATGAATCGAACACCCATGGAATTCTGGTGTTGATCATGTTTTGCTCTTGGGAGAGGTTTAGTCAACGGATCTGCCACATTCAGGTCCGTATGTACTTTACAAATCTCTATGTCTCCATCTTGAACATTTTCACGGATGGAGTTGAAGCGACGCTTGATGTGCCTTGTCTTCTTGTGAAACCTGGGCTCCTTGGCAAGTGCAATAGCTCCAGTGTTGTCACAGAAGAGCTTGATCGGCCCCGACGCATTGGGTATGACTCCTAGGTCGGTGATGAACTCCTTCACCCATATTGCTTCATGTGCTGCCTCCGAGGCTGCCATGTACTCCGCTTCACATGTAGATCCCGCCACGACGCTCTGCTTGCAACTGCACCAGCTTACTGCCCCACCATTCAAAATATACACGTATCCGGTTTGTGACTTAGAGTCATCCAGATCTGTGTCGAAGCTAGCGTCGACGTAACCTTTTACGACGAGCTCTTCGTCACCTCCATAAACGAGAAACATTTCCTTAGTCCTTTTCAGGTACTTCAGGATATTCTTGACCGCTGTCCAGTGTTCCTTGCCGGGATTACTTTGGTACCTTCCTACCAAACTTACGGCAAGGTTTACATCAGGTCTGGTACACAGCATGGCATACATAATAGAACCTATGGCTGAGGCATAGGGGATGACACTCATCTCTTCTATCTCTGCTGCCGTGGTCGGACATTGAGCTGAGCTCAATTTCACACCTTGCAAAACAGGCAAGAACCCTTTCTTGGACTGATCCATTTTTGAACTTCTTCAAAATCTTATCAAGATATGTGCTTTGTGAAAGACCTATGAGGCGTCTTGATCCATCCCTATAGATCTTGATGCCTAATATATAAGCAGCTTCTCCAAGGTCCTTCATTGAAAAACTCTTATTCAAGTAGGCCTTAATGCTGTCCAAAAGTTCTATATCATTTCCCATCAAAAGTATGTCATCTACATATAGTATGAGAAATGCTATAGAGCTCCCACTCACTTTCTTGTAAACACAGGCTTCTCCATAAGTCTGTGTAAACCCAAACGCTTTGATCATCTCATCAAAACGAATGTTCCAACTCCGAGATGCTTGCACCAGCCCATAAATCGAGCGTTGGAGCTTGCACACCTTGTCAGCATTTTTAGGATCGACAAAACCTTCCGGCTGCATCATATACAATTCTTCCTTAAGGAAACCATTAAGGAATGCCGTTTTGACGTCCATTTGCCAAATTTCATAATCATAAAATGCCGCAATTGCTAACATGATTCGGACGGACTTCAGCTTCGCTACCGGTGAGAAAGTCTCATCGTAGTCAACCCCTTGAACTTGTCGATAACCCTTAGCGACAAGCCGAGCTTTATAGATGGTCACATTATCATCCGCGTCTATCTTCTTCTTAAAGATCCATTTATTTTCTATGGCTCGCCGTTCTACGGGCAAGTCAGTCAAAGTCCATACTTCGTTTTCATACATGGATCCTATCTCGGATTTCATGGCTTCTAGCCATTTGTCGGAATCCGGACCCGCCATCGCTTCTTCATAGTTCGAAGGTTCACCGTTGTCTAACAACATGATTTCCAAGACAGGGTTGCCGTACCACTCTGGTGCGGAACGTGTCCTTGTGGACCTTCGAATTTCAGTAGGAGTTTGATCAGAAGTATCTTGATCATTATCATTAACTTCCTCTCTTGTCGGTGCTGGCACCTCAGGAACATTTTCTTGAGTTGCGCCATTTTCCGGTTCAAGAGGCAATACTTCATCAAGCTCTACTTTCCTCCCACTTACTTCTTTCGAGAGAAACTCTTTCTCCAGAAAGGACCCATTCTTGGCAACAAAGATCTTGCCTTCGGATCTGAGGTAGAAGATATACCCAACAGTTTCTTTAGGGTATCCTATGAAGACGCATTTTTCCGATTTGGGTTCGAGCTTTTCAGGTTGAAGTTTCCTGACATAAGCATCGCATCCCCAAACTTTTAGAAATGACAGCTTAGGTTTCTTCCCAAACCATAATTCATACGGTGTCGTCTCAACGGATTTCGACGGGGCCCTATTTAAAGTGAATGCGGCAGTCTCTAAAGCATAGCCCCAAAAAGATAGTGGTAAATCGGCAAGAGACATCATAGATCGCACCATATCTAATAGAGTGCGATTACGACGTTCGGACACACCATTACGCTGAGGTGTTCCAGGCGGCGTGAGTTGTGAAACTATTCCACATTTTCTTAAGTGTGTACCAAACTCGTGACTCAAGTATTCTCCTCCACGATCTGATCGTAGAAACTTGATTTTCCTGTCACGTTGATTCTCAACTTCACTCTGAAATTCCTTGAACTTTTCAAAGGACTCAGACTTGTGTTCCATTAAGTAGACATACCCATATCTACTCAAGTCATCAGTGAGGGTGAGAACATAACGATAGCCACCGCGAGCCTCAACACTCATTGGACCGCACACATCAGTATGTATGATTTCCAATAAGTTGGTTGCTCTCTCCATTGTTCCTGAGAATGGAGTCTTGGTCATTTTACCCATGAGGCATGGTTCGCACGTGTCAAATGATTCGTAATCAAGAGACTCTAAAAGTCCATCAGCATGTAGCTTCTTCATGCGTTTGACACCTATGTGACCGAGGCGGCAGTGCCACAAGTATGTGGGACTATCACTATCAATCTTACATCTTTTGGTACTTACACTATGAATATGTGTAGCATTACGCTCGAGATTCATAAAGAATAAACCATTCACCATCGGAGCATGACCATAAAACATATCTCTCATATAAATAGAACAACCATTATTCTCGGATTTAAATGAGTAGCCATCTCGAATTAAACGAGATCCTGATACAATGTTCATGCTCAAACTTGGCACAAAATAACAATTATTGAGGTTCAAAACTAATCCCGTAGGTAAATGTAGAGGTAGTGTGCCGACGGCGATCACATCGACCTTGGAACCATTCCCGACGCGCATCGTCACCTCGTCCTTCGCCAGTCTCCGTTTATTCCGCAGCTCCTGTTGTGTGTTACAAATATGAGCAACGGCACCGGTATCAAATACCCAGGAGTTACTACGATTACTGGTAAGGTACACATCAATTACATGTATATCAAATATACCTTTGGTTTTGCCGGCCTTCTTGTCCGCTAAGTATTTGGGGCAATTCCGCTTCCAGTGACCACTTTCCTTGCAATAAAAACACTCAGTCTCGGGCTTGGGTCCATTCTTTGGCTTCTTCCCGGCAGCTTGCTTGCTGGGCGCGACAACTACCTTGCCGTCCTTCTTGAAGTTCTTTTTACCCTTGCCCTTCTTGAACTTAGTGGTTTTATTGACCATCAACACTTGATGTTCCTTTCTGACTTCTACCTCTGCTGATTTCAGCATAGCAAATACTTCAGGAATGGTCTTTTCCATCCCCTGCATATTGAAGTTCATCACAAAGCTCTTGTAGCTCGGTGGAAGCGACTGGAGGATTCTGTCAATGACCGCATCATCCGGGAGATTAACTCCCAGCTGAGTCAAGCGGTTATGTAACCCAGACATAGTGAGTATGTGCTCACTGACAGAACTATTTTCCTCCATCTTACAGCTGAAGAATTTGTCAGAGACTTCATATCTCTCGACCCGGGCATGAGCTTGGAAAACCATTTTCAGCTCTTCGAACATCTCATATGCTCCATGTCTCTCAAAACGCTTTTGGAGCCCCGGCTCTAAGCTGTAAAGCATGCCGCACTGAACGAGGGAGTAGTCATCAGAACGTGCCTGCCAAGCGTTCATAACGTCTTGTTCTGCAGGGAGAACAGGTGCATCACCTAGCGGTGCTTGTAGGACATAATCTTTCTTGGCAGCTATGAGGATGATCCTCAGGTTCCGGACCCAGTCCGTATAGTTGCTGCCATCGTCTTTCAGCTTGGTTTTCTCTAGGAACGCGTTGAAGTTGAGGACTACGTTGGCCATTTGATCTACAAGACATATTGTAAAAATTTAGACTAAGTTCATGATAATTAAGTTCATCTAATCAAATTATAATGAACTCCCACTCAGATTTGACATCCCTTTGGTCATCTAAGTATTACACGATCCGAGTCGACTAGGCCGTGTCCGATCATCACGTGAGACGGACTAGTCATCGTCGGTGAACATTCTCATGTAGATTGTATCTTCCATACGACTCGTGTTCGACCTTTCGGTCTCCGTGTTCCGAGGCCATGTCTGTACATGCTAGGCTCGTCAAGTTAACCCTAAGTGTTTTCGCTGTGTAAAACTGTCTTACACCCGTTGTATGTGAACGTAAGAATCTATCACACCCGATCATCACGTGGTGCTTCGAAACGACGAACTGTAGCAACGGTGCACAGTTAGGGGAGAACACTTCTTGAAATTTTGTAAGGGATCATCTTATTTACTACCGTCGTTCTAAGTAAACAAGATGCATAAAACATAATAAACATCACATGCAATTATATAAGTAGTGACATGATGCCAATATCATATAGCTCCTTTGATCTTCATCTTCGGGGCTCCATGATCATCTTGTCACCGGCATGACACCATGATCTCCATCATCATGATCTCCATCATCGTGTCTTCATGAAGTTGTCACGCCAACGACTACTTCTACTTCTATGACTAACGCGTTTAGTAATAAAGTAAAGTAGTTTACATGGCGTTCTTTAATGACACGCAGGTCATACAAAAAATAAAGACAACTCCTATGGCTCCTGCCGGTTGTCATACTCATCGACATGCAAGTCGTGATTCCTATTACAATAGCATGAACATCTCATACATGACATATAGATCATTCATCATTCATCACAACTTTGGCCATATCATATCACAAAGCACTTGCTGCAAAAACAAGTTAGACGTCCTCTAATTGTTGTTTGCAAGTTTTACGTGGCTGAAGTAGGGTTCTAGCAAGAACGTTTTCTTACCTACGTGAAACCACAACGTGATTTGTCAACTTCTATTTACCCTTCATAAGGACCCTTTTCATCGAATCCGCTTCAACTAAAGTGGGAGAGACAGACACCCGCCAGCCACCTTATGCAACTTGTGCATGTTAGTCGGTGGAACCGGTCTCACGTAAGCGTACGTGTAAGGTTGGTCCGGGCCGCTTCATCCCACAATACCGCTGAAGCAAGATAAGACTAGTAGCGGCAAGAAAGTTGACAAATCTACGCCCACAACCAATTGTGTTCTACTCGTGCAAGAAGAACTACGCATAGACCTAGCTCATGATGCCACTGTTGGAGAACGTTGCAGAAAATAAAATTTTCCTACTCGTTTCACCAAGATCATCTAGGAGTTCATCTAGCAACGAGTGAATAGATGCATCTACATACCTTGTAGATCGCGAGCGGAAGCGTTCAAAGAACGGGGATGATGTAGTCGAACACGACGTGATTCGAATCACCGAAGATCCTAGCACCGAACGGACGGCACCTCCGCGTTCAACACACGTACGGAAACAGCCATGTCTCCTCCTTCTTGATCCAGCAAGGGAGGGAGGAGAGGTTGAGGGAGATGGCACCAGCAGCAGCACGACGGCGTGGTGTTGATGGAGCTGCAGTACTCCGGCAGAGCTTCGCTAAGCAACAAGGAGGTGGAGGAGGAGTTGGGGAGGGAGAAGAAGGCAACCAAAGGCCAAGGACTCAAAGTATGAAGTCCCTCCTCTCCCCCACTATATATAGGGGTGCCAAGGGGGGGTGGCCGGCCCTAGGAGATCCAATCTCCTAGGGGGTGCGGCGGCCAAGGGGGGTTTCCCTCCCCCCCAAGGCACCTAGGAGGTGCCTTCCACTAGTAGGACTCCTCCCCCTTGGAAACCCTAGGCGCATGGGCCTATGTGGGGCTGGTGCCCTTGGCCCAAGCAGGCCAAGGCGCACCCCCTACAGCCCATGTGGCCAACGGGGATGGGTGGCCCCACCCGGTGGGCCCCCGGGACCCCTCCAGTGGTCCCGGTACAATACCGATAACCCCGAAACTTGTCCCGATGCCCGAAACAGGACTTCCCATATATAAATCTTTACCTCCGGATCATTCCGGAACTCCTCGTGACGTCCGGGATCTCATTCGGGACTCCGAACAACATTCGGGTTACTGCATATACATATCCCTACAACCCTAGCGTAACTGAACCTTAAGTGTGTAGACCCTACGGGTTCGGGAGACATGTAGACATGACCGAGATCGCTCTCCGGTCAATAACCAACAGCGGGATCTGGATACCCATGTTGGCTCCCACATGCTCCACGATGATCTCATCGGATGAACCACGATGTCGAGGATTTAATCAACCCGTATGCAATTCCCTTTGTCAATCGATATGTTACTTGCCCGAGATTCGATCGTCGGTATCCCAATACCTCGTTCAATCTTGTTACCGGCAAGTCACTTTACTCGTACCGTAATGCATGATCCCGTGACCAAACACTTGGTCACTTTGAGCTCATTATGATGATGCATTACTGAGTGGGCCCAGTGATATCTCTCCGTCATACGGAGTGACAAATCCCAGTCTCGATCCATATAAAACAATAGATACTTTCGGAGATACCTGTAGTGCACCTTTATAGTCACCCAGTTACGTTGTGACGTTTGATACACCCAAAGCACTCCTACGGTATCCAGGAGTTATACGATCTCATGGTCAAAGGAAGAGATACTTTGACATTGCAAAAACTCTAGCAAACGAACTATACGATCTTGTGCTATGTTTAGGATTGGGTCTTGTCCATCACATCATTATCCTAATGATGTGATCTCGTTATCAATGACATCCAATGTCCATAGCCAGGAAACCATGACTATCTATTGATCAATGAGCTAGTCAACTAGAGGCTTACTAGGGACATGTTGGTGTCTGTTATTCACACATGTATTACGATTTCCGGATAACACAATTATAGCATGAATAAAGACAATTATCATGAACAAAGAAATATAATAATAATGCTTTTATTATTGCCTCTAGGGCATATTTCCAACAGATCATGTATATAGGCATCACGTCCGAGACAAGTAGACCGACTCTTGCCTGCATCTACTACTATTACTCCACTCATCGACCGCTATCCAACATGCATCTAGAGTATTAAGTTAAAAACAGAGTAACGCCTTAAGCGAGATGACATGATGTAGAGGGATAGAATCATGCAATATGAAGAAAACCCCATCTTGTTATCCTCGATGGCAACAATACAATATGTGCCTTGCTGCCCCTACTGTCACTGGGAAAGGACGCCGCAAGATTGAACCCAAAGCTAAGCACTTCTCCCTTGCAAGAAAGATCAATCTAGTAGGCCAAACCAAACTGATAATTCGAAGAGACTTGCAAAGATAACTAATCATACATAAAAGAATTCAGAGAAGATTCAAATATTATTTATAGATAGACTTGATCATAAACCCACAATTCATCGATCTCAACAAACACACCGCAAAAAGAAGATTACATCGAATAGTTCTCCACAAGAGAGGGGAAGAACATTGTATTGAGATCCAAAAAGAGAGAAGAAGCCATCTAGCTACTAACTATGGACCCGTAGGTCTGAGGTAAACTACCCACACTTCATCGGAGAGGCTATGGTGTTGATGTAGAAGCGCTCCGTGATCGATGCCCCCTCCGGCGAGCTCCGGAATAGGCCCCAAGATGGGATCTCGTGGATACAGAAAGTTATGGCAGTGGAATTAGGGTTTTGGCTTCGTATCTGATCGTTTGGGGGTACGTAGGTATATATAGGAGGAAGGAGTACGTCGGTGGAGCAACAGGGGGCCCACGAGGGTGGAGGGCGCGCCTGGGGTAGGCAGGCGCGCCCCCTACCTCATGGCCTCCTCTTTTCTTTCTTGATGTAGGGTCCAAGTCTCCCGGGTCTTGTTCGTTGAGAAAATCACGTTCCCGAAGGTTTCATTCTGTTTGGACTTCGTTTGATATTTCTTTTCTTCGAAACCCTAAAACAAGCAAAAAAACAGCAATTCTGGGTTGGGCCTCCGGTTAATAGGTTAGTCCCAAAAATAATATAAAAGTGGATAATAAAGCCCAATAATGTCCAAAACAGTAGATAATATAGCATGGAGCTATCAAAAATTATAGATGCGTTGGAGACATATCATAGGTTGGCTCTGGCAGGTCCACAACGCTCAAGTTAAAGACGTGAAAGCACGCTGGGCTAACCTACGTTGTTGGTCATAAGTATTGGCTAATGATAATAGAAGGTCGTTAAACAATTGGGGGTTCTAGGTGCATCCTAAAAGAAATCTCTAACACAACTCCATAAGAATCTAACTGGGGCATAGTTGAACAAGATGTGGTCGCCGTCTTCAGGATCTTCACACAGGTCGCACACGCCATTTCAAGGGCCGTGGTGCTTTTGAAGGTTAACCGCGATAGGGAGACGATCTCTGGTAGCTTGCCAAAAGAAGATACAAATCTTGAGAGGAACCGTTGTGGCCCACAACGCTCTAGCAAAGCATATTTGAAGACCGGAAAATAGTTTTGCATAGGTCGATTTGATCGAGAAGTTACCCGAAGCTTCGAGATCCCAAGTAATAATGTCTTTGTTATTAGATAGCTGACAAGGCCCCAAATCCTTAAGAAGCGTCTCCCACGATGATCTCTCAGTGGGCGAAGATTGTGTTTGGAAGTAATATTGGGGTTGCCGTCAAGAAATGCATCTTTAACCAAGATGTCAGGATCAGAGGCTATAACAAAGAGGTGTATATATTTGGCAAATAGGTGAAAGTTAAGCAGCCACTTGGCTAACCAAAATTTGGTGTTGGCTCCATTCGCATGCTTCTTCTCTCAGGGAGGCAAGTGGACAACACGATACATGAAGGCCACCGTTCGGTTGTGTCTGGATGCCATGCCATGGACCCTCTTGGGTTTTTATCGCTGCTTTAGCTTTTGAGTTTCTGCCTTGTTGAGGGCTTGTATCAGTACCTATATTTTTATTTGGTTGGTTCATACATGTTGTAAATTTTAATGACCTCAATTGGCTAAAGTCGGGCAAGTGCCTCATTTCTAAAACAGCTCAGCACCCATGAGGAAAATGTAGGGAAAAGTTGCATGAAAAACAAAAAAATTCTAGGCACACGCAATGATTTATCCATGGAGATGCATAGGAACGAGAAAGGAGAGAGTGTGTCTATGTACCCTCGTAGACCATAAGCGAAAGCGTTTATTCAATGCGGTTGATGTAGTCGTACACCTAAGCGATCCACCCGATCAAGTACCAAACGTACGACACCTCCGTGTTCTGCACATGTTCAGCTCGGTGTCGTCCTCGCTGTATTGATCCAGCAAGCGGGGTGAGGTAGTAGATGAGTTCTGTCAGCACAACGGTATGGCGACAGTGGTGGTAAAGTAATCCTGCAGTGCTTCACCTAAGCACTGCAACAATCTAGATCGGAGGAGTAAACTAGAGGCGGAGGGGTGCCGACACATGGCGTGGAATAAGTTGTGTCTTGTGTGGCACCCCGCCTCACATATATATAGGTGTGGGAGGGCAGAGGCTGTCCTAGGGCGCCTCCAATAGGGTCGGCGGCCACCGTAGGGATTTCCTAGTGGTGCCCCCCCCCCTCATATAATGCACAAGGGAGAAGGAAAGGGGGAGGCGCCCCTTCTCATTCCTTTCTCCCTTCCAGAGATATGGTAGGAAGAGTTGACGCCCCCCTCCCCCTTCCATCTAATTGGGTGCAGCTGCCTTAAGGGGGGCGCACCAGCCCATGTGGGCTGGTGTGTTCCCTCTACATGGCCCAATAAGGCCCAATACTCTCCCGGTGCCTCTGGAACCCCTTCTGGTATTCCGATAACTTTCCGATGCATTCTGAAATCATTCCGGAGACCAAATAACATCATCATATATATATCAATCTTTACCTACAGACCATTCCGGAGCTCCTAGTCGTGTCTGTGATCTCATCCAGGACTCCAAACTACATTCGGTCACCAAACCGTATAACTCATATAATACCAAATCGACATCGAACGTTAAGCGTGCGAACATGGATGCCCATATTGGCTCCTACAAATTGTACGAAGATCTTTATTGGTCGAACCGTTATGACAACATACATAATTCCCTTTGTCCATCGGTATGTTACTTGCCTGAGATTCGATCATCGGTATCTTCATACCTAGTTCAATCTCGTTACCGGCAAGTCTCTTTACTCGTTCCGTAATACACCACCTTGTGACTAACTCCTTAGTCTTTTGCTTGCAAGCTTATGATGTGTATTACGGAGAGGGCCCAGAGATACCTCTCTGATACTCGGAGTGAAAAATCCTAATCTCGATCTATGAAAAACCTTCGGAGATACCTGTAGAGCATCTTTATGATCACCCAGTTACATTGTGACGTTTGATAGCACACAAAGTATTCCTCCGATATTCGGGAGTTGCATAATCTCATAGTCAAAGGAATATGTATTTGACATGAAGAACGCAATAACAATAAAACTGAACGATCATTCGCTAAGCTAACGGTTGGGTCTTGTCCATCACATCATTCTCCTAATGATGTGATCCCTTTATCAAATGACAACACATGTCTATGGTTAGGAAACATTAACCATCTTTGATCAACGAGCTAGCCTAGAAGGGGCTTACTAGGGACACGATATTTGTTTATGTATTCACACGTGTATTTAGGTTTCCGATCAATACAATTCTAGCATGAATAATAAACCTTTATCATGAATAAGGAAATATAAAATAACAACTTTATTATTGCCTCTAGGGCATATTTCCTTCAGAAAATGTCTAGTCCTTTTTGGATTCCATTCCAGAATTGAGAACCGTTCTTAGTCACCGAAACAATGACAAGTTGGGCAAATACTTTTCCCTCAGGATCTGCCCCTGGACTCTCTTCATTTTTCAAGATATTCCAAATCCATTTCATAAGCAATGCATGACACATCTTCTTTGAATTAGTAATCCCAAGCTTCCCTTCGATTTTGTTATTTCTTTGTTGCAAAGATATAACAAAACTCATAAATCGAAACAAAACCTTGATTATAGCCATTTGTACAGACTGCCAGCCGACATCATCTATTGCAGCCTATGTGAGATAGTGGAGAAAATCAAACTCATGAAAACGAGAGAGAGAGAGAGAGAGAGAGAGAGAGAGAGATAGAGAGAGAGAGAGAGACTTTCCTTAGCCGTCGGGTGTTGGCGGTGCAATATACTCTTTCTTTCTCGTAAAAATTGGTTCAGATGCAGACTCTTTATTTAATCCAGCCTGGCATCTCAGCTGGAAACACACTTTCTACATGCACATGTTGTAATAGTCGTAGCATTTCCTCCTTAGAGCATCTCCAACCCAATTTTTTAAAATGTTAAAAACTCAAGTTCTGCATCATTGTGATAACAATCATTTTCATTAATTATTAAACAAAGTATAGAATAAAGGCAACAATCGGCTGAATAGTTATATGATATAAAATTAACACCATGACTAAGTCAACTTTTTCCAATAAAGCCTTCAAAAAGGGTAAACATCATGTACGTCTTCAACAATATAATGATGCAAAATCATCATTGTTGATCCCAACCAATAAAGATCAGAACAAGAGTTTTCACCCATACATGAATCCGTGTTTCATTCAACACATTGATGACGGATTGCCAACACAAATGGTTAATATACCAATCGAACAACTAATCTAACCGACATGAATTGCAAAATATATTTTTCCTATAACCTATATTTTGCTACATGATTGGTTAATATATCAATCCGAGAGTCCAAAGCCTAAAACCAAATCATAGCCGCAGGAACACCAACTATTGACCACTGAAGTTTCACCACGGTTGTGTCGCCTCACCCCACCTTCGCCCCGATGATTTTGGCCGCCAGACATAGCCATCAGCACTCCCTCGATCATCCCGAGCCCCACCGCTCGGGGCGCCCCCCATGACCCCTATGACCGTCGTCAGGTTTCAACTATTTCGGTCATTCTTCACCCCGCCGCAGCACCACCGCTGCCTACTGACATTGATTAGCACGGAGGCAGGCAGATGCAATGATCATATAAAGGCTAGGTTGCCACCTCCAATATATAAGCGGTTTGGTGGGGGCGTGGGATTAAGCCCACAACCGAGTTGGGAACAACTCATGGTCCGATGGTTTAGATTCATATCATGTCCTTTAATGACTCGTAGATTATTGACAATTAATTATCACTGGCAAAAATAAAGCACACAGATGACATAGCTCTGAACTCGCCTCGTTCACAAGGCATGGCAAGGCGAGAGGTAGAGAAGGAGCGCGTGTGTACCACTCATCTTCCAATGCTCTAATAGAATGTTTTGTTTTCACGAAAGGGTGCATTTTATTGACTTAAAATGAAGCATCAAGTGAAGACAAACAACATGAGCACACACCCAACCTCTATCTAGATACGATGCACACAATCAACATCAACACACACACACACACACACACACACACACACACACACACAATTAAACATACCGACAAATAGCAAAATCATACAAAGACCAAAACTATGCCTATCTTAGTAGTGAGGGATCCCTATAACTCAAGGATAAAAAAATCTTTTGCTTCTTTCCTCATTACGGTCTTCTTCTTTTTCCGAGTGGTTTGCCCTGCAAATTCTACATTTTACCTTAGTTCTCACACCACATTTTCTTCCCAAGTGGTTTTCCTTGAAAATTGGTGTAACTTCTACATTTTACCTTAGTTGGTAGTACCTTATTATAAATTATATTCTCTTTCACCATATATTGGTGCTTCACTCGATTGTTTTGACAATTTTTCCTAACCTGACGACTTGATAGCACATGTGAGATTCAAGTGATGTCATGTCAAACACCAAGAGAAAGCAATGTCACACAAAAATTGAAAATTATTTTAATAGTTTCCACACGCATGGAGATGAATCAAAAAACATCTCGCTCATTGAACCACATGTTCAACCACCAAGATATTTTTGTCCATCAACTCGGATGAGGTAGTTCTGTCAATTGCGTTTGGCGGAGCAGTACAAATGTAAAAAAAGATACATCCCTTCGCGTCTAGGGGGGGGGGGGGCTTCTCGACAGTGCCGGTTACCGGCATCCATTGTAGACTATGGCCTCATTTGGTTCATTGGATAGGAATATCATAGGGATGGAAAATCACGGAAATGCATTGGAGCACCCGGGTACTACGCACCCCTACATGAAAATAGCATTAAAAATATATCTGGAAATTTTGAAAATTTCTGAATTTTGGAGATATGAAACATGGGTGCCCATTGTACACGTGTGTTCATTTTCGTGAGGAACGGGTGCCCGTGGTACCCGCAGCTCAGGAATTATGGTCCGACATACGCTAGATCCAGTTTTTTTATGCATACGCATTTTTTGTCTTGTTACTAACATTACCACGGGCACTCATTCCCCACGAAACTGAACATGGGTATACAACGGGCACCCGGGTTTCATATCCCAAAATTTCGGGGTTTTTTTAGATTCCCTAATATGTTTTTAATTATATATTCATATAGGGGGTGTGTGGTACCCGAGAGCCACAAATCCTGACATGTATCTCAATTTCTATGAAAAAAAGGCACCATTTGATGCATAAGATAGAAAGTTTTTCATTGAGTCTAGACTAATGTTTTTTGTTTATAATATAAAGAATTGGTTTTGATCCTATATCCTACTTAGAAATAGAAATTTATTCCTACAAACAAAGGGCACCAACGAATTATTTTTTGAAGAAAAAAGAACTTATCCTGTAGAATTCCTACAAAGTTTCTAAAAACCAAGCAAAGGAGGCCACGAGTGAGTGCAATAATATTCCATCTTTCACGATAGAGAAAGTTTAAGTTGCGGACTGTTTTATTAGTTCGTACTAGCGTCGGGTTGAGATCATCTACAATACTATACGGTGCAGTACAGCGGATGACATGTGAGGCCGGGTCTCATATGGCAGTGACTTTACTGCACCGTACACTAC
This sequence comes from Triticum aestivum, assembly GCF_018294505.1. NCBI lineage: Eukaryota > Viridiplantae > Streptophyta > Magnoliopsida > Poales > Poaceae > Triticum > Triticum aestivum. Next base: position 106,283,711 of record NC_057794.1, on the reverse strand, counting down.
TGCAAACAATCCTAACCCGCTGGCATCTCCCTCTGCGATTACAAGCACATGTGGTGAACTGGTGATCTTCGCAGCATTTGCCCCTCAGATTGCCTCCTCCATTAGTTGCCAGAAAAGTTTTTAAATCAACCGACTGATTAAAGACAGGCATCCGCCGCCTTCCTGTCCAACCACGTGTCCCTGGAGACCACACGGGGGACTTTCCGAGCCGCTCCCCTGGCAGGTGCAGATCCATCAGTCAACTGCTTTCCTTTTGCCTGGCGCATATGCATGCATCCGCTGCTGCCCGCCGTGTCACACTGAGCGAAAGCAGTGCCAAGTACCAACTACCAAGTGTTTTTAGAGTGTTTGCTAGTAGTACACCGTAAGTGTTTTCTCCCTTGGTAGCTCATTACGGTATGTTTACAATATTTTTCTTTATTGTTTTTGCTGCGATCAAATGAAAGTCTAGTGCATATGAAAGTCGGCCATGCGGAGGCTACATGGACGCTTGGTATTGCAACTCATTCGTTTACGTTCCAATGCTAGTCAAAACTGGAAGCGCTACGCTGCAAGGCCGGCCGATGTTGCTGCAAGTCAAGGCACTTGACGCTCCAAACTTGACCGTTGCATTTTTTTGCTGCAGAGTGTATGGGTGATGTTGCAAAGCTGACATGGGTTGCCGCAAGCTGGATGTGCGATGTTGCAAGTCCGACCACCACTATTTCTTTCTTTTGCTGCAATGTCATATTACCGTGCTACAAAAATCGGCAACGTTGCCAGACTGGTCGATGTTGCTGCAAGCCTGATGCAACGATGTGGCAAGGATGCCAAAAAAGTGGGAAATACTCGCGCTCAACCAGCTGGTATCTGGGCGCGCGTGGATCGTCGTCTCCACGACCATCGGATCAACTTTCATCGTCTGACGTGCAACAACCACCGACCACGCGCACGTGCTTTGCAATGTCAGCCGTGTTGAGTATCGATCAGGTCGAGGCACGGCCGAGAAGTGTTTGCAACATGGGTCATGTTGCAAACCCTGAGGACACCATGGACCATGTTGCAAATAGTGGGTCACAGCCGAGTCACGTTGCACAACATGAATCATGTTGCAAAACCCCGAACGCAACATGGATCATGTTGCAAACGATGGGTCACAACTGAGGCACGATGAAAGCGAGTACAACATGGGCCATGTTGCAAACCCCTGAGGCACATTCCAACGAGAGCGCAACATGGGTCATGTTGCAAACGGGGTCGTAATTGAGGCACATTGCAATGCGATCACAACATGACTCATGTTGCAATCCCCCGAGCGCAACATGTGTGTCGACTGAAGGTGTTGTAATGTTGTTGCAAAGTGGATACTTGTGGGGACGTGAGGGATGTTGCGACCAGGTTGCTGGTTGGAAGGGGTACGGGCGAGCCGAAGGCAATGTTGGGACTGCCCGATGCGTCTGATATACGATTGGCAATCTGAGTAAATTTTGAAACCTAATGTATACGAGATTTGGCCGTAGAAATTATTGAAAGAATGGACAGACTGATTTAATGTCATGAGCTCAGGCAAGCAGCTAGGCATGGTGCAATTTGTACTTTGTTTGCCGATGGCATAGTACAGTACTACAGTATTACCTCCATCCTAGTTTATCAGTTCCCTTTGTATTTTGTGTCAAATTTTGTCCATAGATTTAACTAACAAGATGTTAATACATGTCACCACAAATTGTATCATTGGATTCGTATTTGAACATAGTTTTCAATGGTATAATTTTTTGTGACATGCATTGACCTTTTGTGAGTTACATATGTGATCAAAATTTGACACTAAATACAAAGGCGGCCAATAAACCAGGACGGGGGTAGTAGCTAATAAAAGTATGCCATCGTAATCCTCACTTTGCTACTGCATGTGGTGGTGAGGCCAGTTGGGCGGTCCTCCCTTTGCCACTGCATGGGGTGAAACGATGTGTGTGAATGACTAAATACGAAGGGGGGCAATAAACCAAGACAGGGGTATTAGCTAGTAAAAGTATACCACGGTAGTCCTCACTTTGCTACTTCATGTGGTGGTGAGGCCAGATGCGTGGTCCTTCTTTTGCCACTGCATGGAGTGAAACGATGTGTGTGAAAGGGTAAATACGAAGGGGTTCAATAAATTAGGACGAAGGTAGTAGCTACTAAAAGTATGCCACCATAGTCCTTACTTTGCTACTGCATGTGGTGGTGAGGCCAGCTGTGTGTTCCTCTCTTTGCCACTGCATGCGGTGAAACGATATGTGTGAAAGGGTAAGTACAAAGGGGGTCAATAAACCACGGAGGTAGTACCTAATAAAAGTATGCCACCGTAGTTCTCACTATATATGTGGTGGTGAGGCCAGCTGTGCATGGGGTGAAACGATGTGTGTGAAAAGATAAATACGGAAGTGGCCACTAACCAACATTCAGAAAAAGGGCCAACAAATCACAGAGGTAATAATTAATAAAAGTATGTTACTATAGTCCTTCCTTTGATACTACATAGGGTGAAATGATGTGTGTGAAAGGATAAATATGAAAGGACAGAATAAACCACGGGATGTGGTAGTTAATAAAAGTATGCCACCGTAATTTTTAGGGCAGCACTAGGCGCCGGCGGACCGGCACAAATGGTTCCGCCGGTCGCATCTGGGGCGTCAGATTGTGCTACTGCTCACCGTTAGATCAGGCCTCTGAATCGTTTTTTTTCTCAACAAAAATCACATCCAATCCAAAAAGGAAATAACGGTTTCACAGGACACCGTCATGGACGCAAAA
>NC_057794.1:106278856-106280687 GCF_018294505.1 Triticum aestivum | reverse complement strand
TCGCGCTTGCAGCTCAGTTCCCCGTCGACGTTGGTCACCCCTCGCCGCACTCACCTGTGTCGCCGCAAATGTGTTTCTCGCCTCCCGTGGATGCAGCAGCATGTGCCCGTGGTTGAAGGCTTGCAGCTCCGGTGCAAAACGCTTGCAACTCCAGTGCATGACGGCCACGCTCCGGTGGCGATGGTTCGCCGGAGACAGCCCCCGACGGCGAGCTCACGAAAATACGCATCTCTCCTCCGATTGTCGATGGAAGCAAAATTATCCACCGATCGTAGCAAAAGAAAGTGCCGGTTCCAGCAAAGCCCAAATGTAGCATCTTCGTCTCGCCCAGCCCCGGTCACCGGACATAGCTTTCCCCCCTTGCAGTCGTCGGTAGAAGCTTTTCGACATACGATTGAAGCTTTCTCTGTCAACGGTTGCAACTTTTCTAATTACGCGGTGTTTGGTTGTAGCTTTCTATCTCAATGGTTGGAGCTTTTTTCATCTACGGACGTAGCTTTTCTATCAATGGTTGCAGCTATTTTCTTTCTTAGCAGCACTTGGTTGAAGCTTGCTCTATGGTTTCAGTTGAAGCTTTTTTCATCGAAGGTGGTAGCATTTTATGTCAATGGTTGTAGCTTTCCTCGAGGGCATCGAAAGCTTGCAGCTTTCTCTATTCCAGTTGAAGCTTTCCATCTAGGGTTTGAAGCTTTTCTGTTAACGGTTGCAACACGAGGGGTTCTGCCGGTTCTGCAATGCCTCCAGCGCCGCCCATCGCCATTGCAGCGTGCGCCTCGCGCCATTGCAGCCAGTCGGGGGGAGGGGGGGGAGGGGGGGAGCATCTCATGCACATGGTCGGGGTTGCAGCAAAACGGGCGGTGGTAGTCTCACAGCGCTTATAGGTCACCGATGGTCGCTTCGTCGACGACACTCACCGCGGCCACCCATGAGCTCACCTTCGCGTGCTGCGAGGAAGAAGGAACGGAGGAGGACGAAGAGATAAGGTTGCGTTAAAAAAACAATTCGCGTGGGCCTCTCTGTGTCCAGCACGGAGGGCTGCCAGGCGCACGATTCAAAACTAATCACACGGCTTGCGATCGTCCAGCGTAAGTTTCGGTCGGCGCCCTGGCTGTAAACGTTGACCTAGTTTTTACTATGTGGTGGTGAGGCCAGCTGCGTGGTGCTCCCTTTGCCAAACGATGTGTGTGTGGAGGGATTTGTGAAGGCAAAGCACGCGATTCGCGCGTTCACATAAATCCATGCGAGACAAATATCTGACGGTTCAACCAGCCTCATAGCACGGCCTCCGAAGCGGCTTAAAACTCGCAAACGTCAATCGATTGATTTGTGGCAGCCACCTTAGTTGCCACATGTGCTTAGATTCCAGTCAACTCTTACGATTTGTTTACCACCTTTCGTTACATGCCTGATTTGTTTTCTTCAGACTGAAGATTGGGGCCAGCTTATACAGATATGGATTAAAAATAAAGTAACAATTGATACACGGTGCACGCGCGTATATTTTATGGGCCTCGACACATTACCAACAGATCACCAATTATTGTGAGTTTCTTGATAACATTCTCTAATTAAAGGGAGGCGAGCACGTATTCCTTTAAAAATACATATTTTTTTATTATTAAAGGTGATTTTATTAATTCAAAATATAGCATCAAGCTGATACAACATAGAATGACCGACACCCGGTCTCTGCATAAATAAAGGCATATCTCAGGCTGATCCTCAAAGCACCCGCATTTGTTCAAACCGAGAAGTCCGGACCCATTTTGCCATCCAAGACGGTACCCTATCAGTGTGCAGAGTGGTCCTGACGTTGGTTTCCCACAAACCG
>NC_057794.1:106259712-106278607 GCF_018294505.1 Triticum aestivum | reverse complement strand
GGGGGGGGGGCTCTGCGGGAGTCCAGACTGCCGTCACGTAGGGCTCCGACACCCCTGGCCCATTCAAATCCCCCTTCGGGTTCACTTTTCTTCCACTCCGCCCCTACTGCCCCCTTTGCGTCTGCACCCTCCTCATTCGCCGCTGCCACTATACCTCTCCGGCCGCCGCACATGCATCATAGGACGTCCACAAACCCCACCAATGTGCCTACCTTCTTGGACTACGCTGCCGTCCACCTAGGATCCCTCCGCAGCCAGATACCCTCCATCCCCCTACCAACGACGTCCATGGCGGACACCACGCTTATGTTCGGTCAAATGAAATTAAGCTTTTTTTTTTAAATTCTTGTTCTTTTCTAGAATAAGCACAATGACGGGGTACTTGGTGAAGGAGGATGAGTTGTTATGTGATGTGTGGTTGGTCGTTTCTGCAGACTTTGTATGCAGGAACTCAAGGGGCTTGATCTTTTGGTAGTGTGTGCCTGGTTCATTTCATGTGCGAAAACACTTCACGCCCGACGAGATGTACGTCATCCATGAACGCAATATGAGGTCAATTTCGCATCGATGGTTCACCGTCTGCAACGTTGTCAGCAAGTTTTGCGGCTCGGATGAACAAGTGAAGACAATGTGGCCATTAGGCGTGTCAACCATGGAGATAGTAAGTTTGGCTTCTTGTTGCTCTACATGTTAGTTAATCATTCATTCATGCAGTGTTGCTCTACACGTTGTATAGCCCTCACGCTCTGCCATGATGTACTACAGGACTGAGGGTAAGCCACTCATGCACGTACATTGTTGGATAAAGCTCAAGGGGCAGCATGTGTGGGACGACATGTGTCGGGTCTGAGATTTGATTCTAATATCATTGAATTTGGAATCGGTGAATTCGAATAACTTGTTGAACATTCTCTTACCTCATTGAATTTGAAGCATTGTTGTACTACAGATATTTGCATGCTATTTATGGATGAAGTGTGCTATGCTTAGAGTGTTGTGGGTTTGGTTTAGCTAACCGGACAAAATATCATTCGTTTTAGGTAAATTATGTTTGAACTTTGCTGCATTTCATCGTGTTTCATGAAATTCGTTCCGTTTGTTCAAATTTATTGTGAAATGGATGCGGGCACGGTTGGATGGTCGGCTCCCGCATCACTGTTCGTGGACTAGTCCCAATCGGTCATGGACGAATACAATTTCCCATTTAGGGGGTCAGAGTTGCACACAGCCAAAAGTAACAAGTCTAACTATAAAATAAGTCAACATAATGGGACCAGTAAACTTTAGCTATAGTTTCAATAATGTTCTCACTAGTATGTACTACGTCTAATTCGAATTATGTGGTTCCTTTTTGTAGTTTCCACTTCTTGCCAACATATTGAGCGATCACACTAATGTAGTCTTGTTTTGTGCAACCACTCCAGTTACCAGATGTTAAAGAGCCTGAAAAAGTGCATGTGGTAAAGTATGCCTTTATTTTCTTAAGACCATTTTTGCATAACTTTCTCATATCCCTAGTTGTAGTTTGTCTAGAAACTGGTTTGAAATTAGGAGTATGAGCCATCTAAAATAATAAAGGATACCCGGGGGCTTGATGTGGGAATTGGTTGATGAAAATTTCAGTTGGTAACATGAGAACCAAAATTAAAAATATATATGACTTATTATATTTGATTATGTATAGTTGTAATAATATTTATTCAATACATGTAGAATGATTAAATGGAAACATTTTTATATGCATGATTGAATGATGCGGTGGGTCATTTTGCATGCATGATTGCATGTTGAGGTGTGCCTTATCGCATTCGTAATTGTATGGTGAGGTGACATGCTTTTATGTTGAGATAAATAAATCAGTAGGGTCGAATCTCTTAGGTATATATAGGATTTTGTAAAAGCGACAGACTCACGAAAACATAATGGTAATGGTATATCATTAGCAGCAATTAAACGACAAAGAGCTTCTACGAACATTAGCATGATAGCGGAAATTATGTATCTGATGGTTTCCCAATCCAGGGTCTTTCATCACGTCGTTTGCTAGTCAGGTGGGTTGGCTGAGGACCCCTAAATCGGCTCACTCAGTTGGGCTCACCCTGCTCGTTGGCCACCTCGCTCGCTAGCTCACTGTTAAAGAAACCACTAGGTGTTGGTTCTTAAAGAAAGAGGCACCCTATTTTCTAAAATGAAGTCATGAAATTGTCAAAAAATATGAAAATTTTGAAAAAGTATGTGAATAAAAAAATGATCATAAATTTGAAGAGCATTCATGAGTTTGAAAAAGTTTGTGAATTTAGGATAAGTTAGTGAATTTTAAAAAGTTCATGGGTTTGAAAATAGTTCACGGATTAAGAACACTTCATGACTTTTTGAAAAAGTTCACAAATTTTAAAAAAGTTTGTGAATTTTCATAAAGTTCATATTTTTAAAATTACTTATTTGAAAATTTTACAAAAAAATAGGAAATAATTCATGAATTTGGAAAAAAAATCACCAATTTGAAAAAAACCCGAAAAAACCGGGCCGAAAAAAACAGTAACGAAAATAAAAAGAGCGGAACCTTCCCAAAATCGATTGGGAGCTTCACAGAAACGTGCGTGCGTAGATGGGCCGGCCCAGTAAATCTAGCGAAGGGAACAGCGTGACCGGCGCTAAATAGGATTTCGCCGCATGGACTTCCTTCTCCGCTCCGCGAACCAGCCCACCGAACCGAACCACACTCGTCTTCTCCTCCTCCCCGTCGTCTTCTCCACTGGACTCCCCTCGACTCGGCTGGAGGCGGCGTGGACGTGGTACGGTTCCTTCACCCCAACGGTAAGGAAGCCCTTCGCCCGCCTCAGATCCTTGATCTTTCGCTCGCAAATCGAACTCGTTCTCCCTCCGGCAACAACCCAGTTAGTCGCGGATTGTTTGCTCTTGGGCCTTGGCGCGTGGCGATTGAATTCTCGGGTCGCGGCGGCTTGCGGGATGCATCCGCCCGCTGCGCATCCCGTTAGGGTTTACTGCCTTTTACCCCCAAATCCTTCCATTTTCGTGCGTGTTTGATATGATGGCTTTGACATGATCTCGTTTCCCCCAAATATTGTGGGGTTTAACTAAACCCTCACCCGGTGCTTTAAGTCTGCCCCTAGAGTCTAGAGAGGAGTCGAGTTGATGTATTTCCTGAGAATTGGGGTAAAGATGTGCTACTCGTATTGATACTAGAGCAGGTAATTCTTTTAGAGTCTTCAAAAGTCTGGAATTCATTGTGAGAAAGTGTCCCTCTTTTTATGGCGCCTGACTATAGAACCAGGTTGAACTTTGCATTTGAAAGACATATGATCTGGGTCATTTTCTCATTAAAATTATGTTTCTCAGTTATCTTATCTCGAAATTGCACAGTAATCTGCAACAAAGAATTAACTGGTGCTTACAGCACGGTAATGGACTTGGTGCTTGTATGTACTGGTGTTTTTTTCATTTAGTACTGATCGATCATGTTAAGACTTAAGAGTGTTGTCATGCCCTCATAACAAAAGCTTGAGCCGACTAATTTGAGCAGGCAAGAAGCTGTGATTTTCTTAATAACTGGCAGGAAGATGTGATTGATTAGGTCATGTTCAGTAAGTTTATAGCAATAGTAAACCCTTTGTGGCCTTTTGGTCATTACAGTAGGCTACCCCACTTTCAAAATTATCATAAATAATAGTAGAAATCTAGTAGTCCCGATTCAATCCAGAACCGGGACTAAAGGGCGCGGCCACGTGGAGCTCCACCTTTAGTCCCGGTTGGTAACACAAACCGGGACTAAAGGAAATTTTACGATTTTTTTTTATTTTCAAATTTCTGAATTATCTTAACCTCTAGTCTGTAATCACCACCCCTCATCACTTCTCAATTTATCCTCTAATCACCCCTCATCATTCCAAATCATCTAACTTCCCAAAGGGTCACCCATCCTCCCACTCCCCCAGCCTGAGCACGCTTAATTTCTGGGTTCTATTCTCCCTCGCTCCAAGTCTGCACTTGTTGTTTTCCTGACAATACTAAGATGTCGATCCTATTAACCTTCAGGAATTTTGCTTGAGCATGAAGTGACACATTTCATAGTTTTATTTTAAAACTATTGTTTTAAAAAACAATAATTATTTAGTAACACTAATATTTCTTGAATAATTAGTTTGACCATTGTTTGACCACAGTTTGACCAGATTTGACCAAAATTGAAATAACAGAAATAATTATTTAGTAACACTAATATTCTAGAATAATTAGTTTGACCATTGTTTGACCACAGTTTGCCCACTGTTTGAATTTTTTCGAATTTTTTCACTCTAGATCTTAAAAGCCCCGTAACCTTTTTTCTATTAGGTTTTTGAGGATTTTGAAAATGTTTAACGGGGTTCCCCCGATTAAATTCGGATGTAACTTTTTGAGTAGATGATTTTTCATATAAAAAACTTTTTCATCCGAGTTAGTATGCAAAAGTTATGCCCATTTTTACAAATTTCAGAGAGATTTTGCAAATAAAGTCAAAATTCACATTTGCAAATTTTCCCAACAACTAGACCACATATCACATGGGAAACTTATTTTCTTTTATTTTTTTGACATTTCCATCATTTTCTTTTATTTTTTTTAAAACTGAAAAGGCGATCCAACGGGGGGTAGATTTTGAAAATGGGACCTTTAGTACCGGTTCGTGGCACGAACCGGGACTAAAGGTCTCAACCCCATTAGTCCCGGTTCGTGCCTCAAACCGGGACTAAAGGTCTAATCTTTAGTCTCGGTTTGAGGCACAAATCGGGACCAATGGTTGTGGGCCAGGAGCGAGGCCCATTGGTCCCAGTTCATCCCACCAACCGGGACCAAAAGGTCCAGATGAACCGGGACCAATGGCCCACGTGGCCCGGCCGGCCCTCTGGGCTCACGAACCGGGACCAATGCCCCCATTGGTCCCGGTTCTGGACTGAACCGGGACTAATGGGCTGACCCGGCCTAGACCAAAGCCCTGTTTTCTACTAGTGAGTGCTAATAGTTGGGATCTTGGTAGTTGGGATGGTAGACCACAGCAAGAGATGTCCTCTCTAGTGTTGACTTAAGCATAGGCAAATGAACTAGCCGGGATCTTGTGTATGCAATAACGCTACAGACCACACACGGTCCAATACACCGGTGCCTGCGTGTGCATGTCAATTGCGCATAGAGGTGTTTGATTGCTGAGCTGTAGCCGCGTTGGTTAAATGGGAATCACCTTATTGTTTTGGATTTTCTTATTTTCCTTAACTATAGTTTGTATTGAGGTTGGTGCGAAATTTTCATACAAGAATGCTTCAGCACTATTCTTTTGGTAAATTTGTATAATTTGGCAAAGAGTTCCCTCTTTAGAATAATTGTGTATGTTATACAGCAAATAGGTTTAAATTCCTGAGAGTGTATAATTCACAGCAAATAAAAACCATGAATGTGAGCTTTCACTATAGCATGCGTAGTATATTATTTTGTTTTCTATAAAAAGTAGAAACACCATGGCTCTGTGTTCATCTGTAGGAAATCTCAAGTAGAAACACTTTGTCCTTTACATTTCCCCCTCTTTACTACTACCTCCGATCCTAATAAGTGTCGCAGTTTTGAACTAACTCCAGTTCAAAACTGTGAAACTTATTTTGGATCGTAGGGAGTACTCATTCTGTAAAGAAATATAAGAGCGTCTAGATCACTACTTTTACGGAGGGAGTAGTATTTTCTTTATTGCTGATAGTTTGATTTGATGTTTGTTTATGGACAGTAAATTTGCAATGGGTTGCCCTATATAATAGAAGGAAATCTCGTTTTTGTTTTTCTGCCCTGTAATCCTAAAGCACGAAGCATACTATTCAGTGAAGAATTGTTGCACCACTTGAAGGCCTATGTTCATGTTTAAATTTGACTTTTGGCAGGTAGTCAACCATGGTTTTCCTTCAGACAGAGATGTGCTGGAATGTACTGATCTCAGCTGGTCAGCTGAGCCCCAAGGGTCTGCTGCTCCGCAAGTCTATCATTGTGCGTCTTCTGGAGGACGTAACCAACAGGAAGGCCTCCAAGGAGCATGGCTACTACATTGCTGTCAATGGGCTGAAGGAGATATCTGACGGGAAAATTCGTGAGCTGACCGGAGATGTTCTTTTCCCGGTCACATTCACCTGCATCACTCAGAGGCCTATGAAGGGCGATATCTTGGTCGGCTCCGTGGAGAAGATCCTCAAGCATGGCGTGTTCCTCAAATCTGGGCCGATGGAAAACATCTTCATGCCGGCGAAGTCAATGAGCGACTACAAGTACATGGGCGGTGAGAACCCCATGTTCATGAAGGACTACTCGAAGCTGGAGAAGCACACCATCGTGCGCTTCAAGGTCATGGGGTTCTGCTGGATGGAAGCAGATCGCCAGTTCCGGCTCCTCGCGACGATGGCTGGTGATTTCCTTGGGCCGCTGTGATCAGCTTCGACAGGTTAACCATGGTCCCTGATTTATATTTTGTTATCCTGGTGGGTGATTGGATGGGTCTGCGATGTGTTACGTCTAATCTAATTTGCTGTCTGTACTTCGTTGTCGTGATGACTGATGGCACATAGTTGTTTTAACTTGTCGAGTTGATGCGAGCTCTAGCTGTGATGCCAACGATATCTCGCTCCATATTTCAACACATCGGTGCGCGGGCGTGGGTGTGTGTGGTTTGAATTTACTAGGATCATGTGCATCGGAATTTCTATCCCAGGCAAAAATGCATAATCCATTTACTCGGACTTTAGAAACTCTATAATAAACATACTCATGCAGGAAGCAACAGCATGGCAAGTCCACAAGCAGGCGACTTCGAGCGCCAGGTTCCCGAGTAAATCACAATTGACATGACTGGGGGAACCTTAAACCTTGTAAAAAGAATACGAAACTACTATACGGGATGACGTTTCCTTAGCCGATTTGATGATGATAGTAAATCTGCGGCTGGGCTGCAATTTCTACTATGCATGGACGGTTCTAACCATAGCGTCATGCAAACATCGGCTGGTGCCTGGTTCTGATGCACAAGACTCCTGAACCTCGTGTACAGGTGGAGGTGGGGCGATACAAGGACCCGTCAGCAATACTTGAATGATGACACTTACGATGGTGGGTAACAACACTTCTGGTGCAAAATCTGTTTGAGTTCAGAGGAGGATATGATGCATGCATTACTGAACTGTACCCATGCGAGAAGGTTTTGGAACGAAGCCCCGCAGTGACTGCATGTTAAACGACCAGACCTACACCCTCTTACTTGGGTTAAGGATGTCTTGTGTGAGTCTCTGTTTTCAGATTCTGATAGAGCAAAACTTGTGTCTATTATGTGGGCTATTTGGACTTCACGCAACAACATCACACATGACAAAGGAGAGTTTGATCCTGTTCGGTCCATGAAGCACATACAGGAAGCTTTAGCGATTTTAGAGTTACCTCAAGATCATGCTCGGATCTTGCCTGGTCATGGTTGGAGGCCGCCGGATGATGGGTGGATAAAAATCAATGTTGACGGTAGCATTGCCATGGAGTCCCGCCGAGGAGGGGTTGGAGGGGTAGCACGTTCTCCGTCTGCTTTCAAGGCTGCATGGTGTAAGCCATACTATGGAATCACAGACCCTCTTCTAGCTGAAGCGTTGGCTCTTCGAGATGGCGTAATTTTTGCAAAGCTTCGAGGTTATGATCAAGTCATCTTGGAGACGGATAGCCAAGAGGTTGTTAACCTCTGGCACTCGCGCCATGATTTTTCAGTGGTGGCACCGATTCTTGACGAGATTGGGGAGCACGCCAGCTCTTTTAAATTTTTTCTTATTCAACATGTGTTGAGATCAACAAATTTTCCTGCTCACCTTTGTGCGAAGCAAGCTAGCACGATGGATGTAACAGATTGTTGGTTAGACTCTATTCCTAGTTTACTTGTAACTAGCCTCCTGGCAGATGTTGCCGGGGTGGTTTCTGTTGAATAAAACTTCCCAATTTGCCCCGCAAAAAAAAACAACACTTTTGGTGGAAGTTAAAAAAATACTTCCCGTGGAAGCATAGTTTCTTTTCCGCGCAACGAGAACATGCAAATTTTTTTCTTCAAAACCTAGGGAAAACCAAGCAAAAAACAAAACGAAAAACAAAGAAATACGAAAAAAAATCCCAGAGGGAGCGCCAGCACGCGGCATGTGGAGGCGGTTGGACACACCACTTGCACTGCTACCACTTCACCAAAAGTGGCCCTTGAAGGTCACTCGGAAGGAGTAACCTCCGGTAAGTTGCTTCCGTGTTTCCTCAGCGCCTCCTACTTACCGCACAAGTCGCTGGTTAGCGATGTAACGCATATTCCAGCTTATATGGGCCGGCTCATTTTATGCTTTTCTCAGAGTTTGTTTTATTCAGGTTCTTGGCCGGTGTTTTTCCTTTTGTTTTTCGGGTTTTTTTCCTTTTTCTTTTTTCAATATACGAAATTATGTATATTTTAACATTTTTCAACCTCATATTTTTTTCGAAAATTGAAAAAAATTCAAAATTTGCGTAATTTATAGGATTCAAAAACATTTTTATTGAAATTTTGAACATGTTTTGGATTTGTGAACAATTTCTGAAATTGCGAACATTGTTTGTATTTCTGAAACAAATTCAAAATCATGAGAAAAACATTTAATTCACAGGTACAATTTGGAATTTGTGAACATTTTTCAAAATCACAAACACCTGTTGAATTCACGAACATTTTTTAAATCATATTTTTTTCAAATTGATCTACAATTTGGGAATTCATGAACAATTTTTAGATTCGTGAAAACTTTACAAACTCACAAATATTTTTGAATTCATGAGCATTTGTTGAATCCCATAACACCGTTTGTATTCATGAACAATTTTAAAATTCATTAATAGTATTTGAATTCTCAATTTTTTTAAATCACGGACATTTTTTAATATTGTCACCATTTTTTATTTATGAACATATTTTAAATTCATGCTTAACTTAAAAATTCATGAACTTTTTTGAATTCGTGAATATTTTTCAAATTCGCTAAATTTTTTGAATTCATGAATATTTTTTGAATTAGTGCACATTTTAGAACTTACGCATATTTTCTTAATCTTCATACACTTTTTGAATTCGGAAATATTTTTTGAACTCCTGCACATTTTCAAACTTATGCATATTTTCTAGATTTCCGAACACTTCTAAATTCATGAACATTTTCCAAATCCATGAACATTTTTTGGTTTCATGATTTATTTTGAATTCATGAAGTATTTGTAGATTTCACAACATTGTTTTATCAAATTCTTATACATTTATCAACTTTTGGTGAACATTCTATGAATTTCGTAAAAATAAAAGAAAAAAATGAAAAGAAAAATGTGAGTGCGCCGCGCGCCCCACACTGGGCCGGCCCAAAACGACGCGGGTTGGGGCGTGTTTGCTCGCAGTTCCTTATGAGGGCCCGATGGGGAATATATCGGGTGTACCCACACTTGTGATGCTACCAGTGCCCCGGCCCGGATGCCATAGAACATTTTAAAAAATTGAAAAAAATCTCGCACATTGACATAACATCAATGTATGTTGTCACGAAATTTCGTATCAAAATATAAAACATTTCTTGAGATCTGGAATTGGCATCAATGCGATAATGAGCCAAAACTAAAACCCACCTTATGTTATGTACTACTGTTCAGTGATTAATTTGTCATTTTTCCCGAGCTATGTTTTGAATTTTGACTTCAAATTTATGACAACCTACATTAATATTGTGTGAATGTGCTAATTTTTAAAAACATTTTAAAATGTGCAACATAAGGTGGGTGCACCAGTTCGGCCAAGCAGGGAACTACGAGCCGTCAAAAATAAAAAGCAGAGAACTACGAACTTGCTGCGAGTCTAGTTGGGCAAATAAACACAACAAATACAACTTCAATTCATGATCCAGCTCGAGGCATTCTCCCTTGTGACTTGTGAGGCCAGATCGAGGAAGCTCTCACATTTCTGCCGTACTGCCACTTTCACCCCTCGACGGAGCATAAAGCGCGCTATAGGATTTCTTTCACTTTTCGTAAATTGGTGTTGCTTAACCGCGAAGTATGTGCGGCCTAGTACACATGGATGTGGTTTCTTTCCAGGCTAGTGCTTCATTAGCTTTAGCTTTGGATTGGAGTAGGGAGGGAAGATTCGGACGGGGGCAGCGGGGCTCCACCACGATCGCTGATCAAACGCCGGGCGGGGTGACCCGAAAAGTGGCTGCAGAGGCTGAGCTCCACTGAGCTCTATATACATTTCTCAGCCAAAATACCTTTTTCATAACTCAAAAAAATCTGAAAAAATGTTTTCATGTAGACATATACTTAAAGTATATATGTACAAATTTTCATAAACATATGTATTCATATGTGATGTATACAAAAAAAACAAATACACAGATTGAAATAGGCTTTTTCTTTGTTGTATTTGTGTCAGATTTTTGTCTTTTTTGTGTAGCATGCAAATGATCAAATTAGTTACTGAAAATTTATACATACTTAAATAATATGCATATGTATTTGTACAAAAAAATTGGCATTTTTTGAAACTTTTAAATATATTTTGATTTTTTTTTGGTAAAACGGGCTCCCTGGAGCCCGGTCTCTGCGACGCCTCACTCCGGGGTGACCGGCCTATCCATCGCCGTGATTCCCGCATTCACTCGTTGAGCGTTGGACCCACTGACTAGCGTCACTGCTCCGCCCGTGGAGACTCCACAGGAAGTCGTCGGCACAACCAACCCACTATCCGTACAGACTCTCGCCTGCCGTCCCTCTCTACATAAACAGACCTCACTCAGCTAGCTGCTGCTCTCTCACACGCACACTGCCAGTGAGTGAGCGAGCGAGCTAGTCTTTCTTCTTCTGAAACCATGTGCGAGTCCGCCTCCCTACTAGCTGCAGCCGGAGACCAAGACGGCCACCACCACCAGGGGGTGACCAAGGCAGCCGAGATGGACACGGGTGGCCTGCTGGACCATTCCCCGGCAGCCCTCGGCCCGAGCCCTCTTCCCACGCCGCCTCCACCGCTCGTGTTCTACCAAGACGATTACCGGTACTACTACGACGACGACAGTTGCCTCCAGGAGGACCAGGAGGGCGACGACGGCGCCTATCAACTGCTCCAGGACGAGGAGGAGGACGTCGCCGCCACCAGCTCGCTTGCTGCCAGGCTACGTGAGCTCGTTCGCCAGAAGCTGGCCGAGGTGAACGCCTCCAGCGCGGTCGTCGCGGGGCTCGGCCTCGTCGGGAGCGCCGTCGGCGCCTACTTCCTCTGGCCCGCGGCCGCGGCCGCCGCCACCGCCGCCACCATGGCAGCACCCGGGGCCGCCGGTTTCCTCATCTCCCGTGTGGCGTTTGAAGCCAACTCAAAGCTCTACTTCAAGATCCTCCGCACTGCCGGAGCAGCAGCGGCTGCCGCCGCTTTCGCCGTGTAGCTGCACGGGAGGGCTGGCCACGTACCTACTGCTTAGTTTCGTCCCACGCGCGCCGTTCGTGTGCTGGCCGTTTGCGTTGCTTATATATCGCCAATAATGGAGCGTCCGTGTGTAGTGGTTAATCTTTCAATCGATTGATACACTCTGGTATATCTAGTAGTACTCCATCTCTACGTTTTCAGTGTGTGTAAGGTTGGAGCTATGCCATCTGCGATAAGCTAAATCTTTGGTTTAAATTGTTCAAGCAACACTAAAGCTTCTTACTAGATGATGTTTGCTCCTTTATTTGTGTTGATCTTTAGATTCCCTGTTTCCTTTAAATTGCACTTCAGCTATATGTAAGTCGCCCGAAAAATAATTTTGATTCCGTCAATTTTTGGACAGTTGATTTTTTGATTCAAGATTCATGTATCTCTTTTCTCCATGTTGTCCGTGTATTGTTTTGGGCTGTTTTTCTTTTTGACTGACCCCATATATTTAGGACAGTCAATTCTATAATGGGCCGAAGCCCATTCCAGTGCGATATAGCCTTCTTCTTTCTCATTTGTTTTTTTTATTTTTATGCATTTTTTCTTCTGTATTTTTTATTTATTTAGTATAGTTGTTTTTTAGTATTTTTGGGATGTTGGGTGAGCTTAAACATATACATACAAATAATATGTAATATGTGCAAAATTTTAGTATTATATGATTATTCTTTGTATATTACAAAAAGTGCAATTTCGATGCATAGTTGTGTTCAAGTTTCTTTTTTTTTATTCTTCTTCTTAAAGGGAAATATCAACACCACTAATTCATTATTTAATGTTCATTCTATTTTAAGGGTAATACCAATGCTACTAATTCAATTGTTCTTAGATTTTCTTTGCAAAAGTTCCACTTATATATATATATGTATTCTTGCTGATTTTAAAATAGCGCAATTTTCATGTATATTTGTGCAAATTTTGTCAATGTTTGTTTTAGATTATTTTTTTATTTTCTTTCTTCTTAAATGGTAATACCAATGCCACAAATATAGCATGTAATAAAAATAATGGCACAACAAAATAAGGGTATTTTTTGCGGGTAGAAAGATAAGGGTTTGACAAGTCGAATTTCATGTGGTTGTATGCATGTAGTGTAGCTAGATAAATTCTCCAAGAGCTTAAGAATCTTGCTAGGCTTGCACTAGCTGGCTATCGCAACAACGACGCTGGTCTCCTCTGCTTGTGTGAAAGTTCTTCTGGTACCTATGTACTATGTGCGTGTAGTTAATCAATGAGGATCACTAGATATGTCAGGCTAATTTATTAATTCACACACACATGTAATCTCCTCTGGTAAAAAATGTGGCTTACCCAAATACTAAACTCAGTCACCTGACCCCTAGCCGCTCCCTTTAAGTTGTCTTTAGGTCTTGCGTTTCCTTCTCTATCATAGCAGCGGTTCCCACAAGAGGCGAAAGGGAGGCGTCAAGGTTCCCTCGGTTGGCCGCCGGCCAGGCCGTGGGCTCCTCCCCTCTCCGGCGGCTGCTGCAGCGGCAGGAGAGTTGGGGAGCCCCGGATCTGTGCCCTCGGTCTGTACATAGTAGGGATAGAGTTTCAGGTACCAGCATTTCGATGGTGGCAGCGGCAACACGACGGATAAGTCTTCCTTGACCCGAGCCTCGTCCCGGTGTCTTCCTCGGAGGCGGCGACGTGGTCGGTGGAAGGTGGTGCAGCAGCGTGTTGGTGTTCGGCGTCGGCGGGCTTCTCTGCATCTTGTGGATTCTGAATTTGTTTGCTCTCGTTGGTGATGGCGCCTCGACATGTTCGTGGTTCGTGAAGCCGACGCAAGTGGTGATGCGGTGCCGATGTGGTTTCTCTCTGGCGTGCTGGTCCTGCTGGGCCGAGGTTGGAGACTTCCCGTTGTCAATAATCCTTGCGCATAACCATGGATTTCGCTAACTCCGGGAGGGAGCGGCGGCGGCGACGGCGCGCCCTCATCCCGCGCTGGTGTGGATGCTGGGTCGATTTCCCGGGGTTATGTTTGCAATTCTCTTCTTGTTTGGGAATGCATTGTATCACTACATGATGTCAATATAACTCAGGGTCTTATTTGCGCGAAAAAAAGTTGTCTTTAGGTCTCAACACCAGACGCAAGCTCCCTCGACAATATGTATGTATGAATGTTTCTATCATTGTGTTGTGGTATATGGTTGCTTCAGCATTGTCAGCCTGTTCCCTCAACTATATCTCTTTTGTTGGATTGCGTCTTCTCTGTGCTTTGATGTGTGTTTGCTTCAGGCCATGTCATGTGTTGTCCTCGCGTAGAAAGGACATGGCGCTATGTATGGCGTGATTCTGCATTCCTCCCGTACAAAGGATACGACACTGTATGGCATGATTCTACAAATGCATCTATATCCACACATGAGTTTCTTTCGGTTTGGATATTGGATTCTGAATCATCCAAGCATGTTGTGGGTACCTCAACTGAGTTTGAATCATATACTTAGCACCGATGCACATAGTGAAACAATATAAACTATTGATGGCACCTCATGACTTATAAAAGAAGTAGCATTGAACTATTCAATGTACACCCAGTGAACTTGCTCTCTTTGAGTGCTTTGATTGATCAGCTAGACTACCGAGTAACTCTTGACAAGAAAATATTCTTGATACGGGAGAGGATGAATGGAAGGGAACTTTGGAGAAGAACCATACATAGTGGATGGTGGTATATGGACCGTGAATTGTCCATGTCTGGTACTAGTCCTGTTTTGGATGTACTACTTGGAGGAAGTGAGACAATGTCAATGTTCCATCACTGCCATAATGGGGTCTATGGCCTTTGATAAGAAAATTTAGGTGTTTCTTGATGTAATGCGTGGAGCAAACAAGAGTAAGCTTACGCATTACCGGAAACATATTGTTCCATGACGACTTTTGCATGGAATTATCAAGAACTGCCATTGTTTGGCCTAAATCCATGACGGTTCCAAAAAATTGTCATATAACAAAAGTGGGTCGATGAGACCCACTTGAGTGATGCTTTTTATGATGAAATCTGGAAACAAAGGTGAAAACGGTTCATGATTTGGACACACGGTTAAATCATATGATTAGGTCATGGGCCAATAAGGGAAACGAACTAGCCCAATAAAGTACCTTTTTCTCTATTTATTTTTCCAAGAAAATAGTTTCTTAACTGGCACATTCTTGTAAAAATAATATCCAATTTATATGAAATTGGAAAAATATGAATAATATATGGAAATTTTTATATAGTATATGTACTTAACCGAGGTTTGTTTTTTTCATTCCAAGGTCTTAGTTTACGTACTTGTAGTTCAAATTTCAGTTATATCCCTAAATAGCTAAATTTCATTTAATGTGTAAATGATAGCAAATAAATTCAGAAAAATGCATAAATCTGACATGAACACTGTAATGTATTATGTTCCATGTAGAAAAAGTTTGGAGCATTTTAGATAAATACTTTTGGAATTTACATATTGTACCTTAAATTGGTTTTCCAAAAAGGGGGAAATAAAATTTATTCAATAACAAGATAAAACATGCCAGTATATGAGTGTGCAATAGTGTCAAATGAATCTCAGGTGTAAATGATAAATAAAATGATCCGTGGAGTCAAAACTTCATAGTTTGCCTTTGAATGCTATGAGTCTACATGGGAAATGCATGACTAACAAAAAAAGCAATGTACAATCCAAGTTTTGTGAAATTGATTGAACCATTAAACATGATCTAATGAGATTATAACCTGATCATGCCAAGTTTCAAATTTTCTAGACCACATTTATATTTTATTTAAAAAACAATAAGAAGCATGTAACCTTTGAATTTTACCAAACAAACATTTGAAAATTTGTTGATGTTCTCAATAGGAGCTAAGAAGTTATAGAATTACTTAAATATGAGTTTTTTTTTCATTTAGATGATTTTCTTAGATACTTGCAGTTCAAATTTGAATTATCTCCAATAAATAGCTAAAAATCACTTTTTTATAGGATCAAGAAATTCATTACGCCTAATTAATGGAAATGATTTCAGAAAAAATGTCTAACTTTGGCATGAACAGTCTGGTGTAGTACTTTTTATGTAGAAAAAGTTTAGAGCATTTCAGATAAATATTTGTTAAGGTACTACACATGATACCTTAACTTGGTATTATGAGAAATAGAAACTAGAAACTATTGCATACCATGATGGCATGGTGGAACATGAAGGTATATTAGTGCATAATAATATCAAAATCAAGTTGTAGCCCAAATATTAACTACAACCGTTGAAGAAAATATCCCGTGGAATTCAAACTTTTTAGTTTGCCTTTCAATATTAGGAATTTAGGGTACGATGGTTATAGCCTAAACAATAACATCTTGCTAAAATTTTGACAACATCTACTTTAGTCGCACCTAAATTTGGGGGGGGGGCGCAAACCGACCATACCCAACATTTGGTCCTAACTGGATGACCGGGCAATGTGGGATCATAGCTAAGACTTTTGCTAGTAGGTTTAAATATCATCTTCCTACAGAGATGCATAATGGAGATCGAGCTCCATGGATCCCTTTATTCAAATTTTTCAATTTTCAATTTTTTTAAGTTCCAAAATTTCTGAAAAAATACACATATACCTATGGATGTCTACTACTTGTCTGTGAAGTTTCATGAGAAATACTTTTTTATGCGAGCTTGATGACCCACAAGTATAGGGTATCTATCGTAGTCCTTTTGATAAGTAAGAGTGTCGAACCCAACGAGGAGCAGAAGGAAATGATAAGCGGTTTTCAGCAAGGTATTCTCTGCAAGTACTGAAATAAGTGGTAACAAATAGTTTTGTGATAAGGTAAATTGTAACGAGCAACAAGTAACAAAAGTAAATAAAGTGCAGCAAGGTGGCCCAATCCTTTTTGTAGCAAAGGACAAGTCGGAACAAACTCTTATAATAGGAAAAGCGCTCCCGAGGACACATGGGAATATTGTCAAGCTAGTTTTCATCGCGTTCATATGATTCGCGTTCGGTACTTTGATAATTTGATATGTGGGTGGACCGGTGCTTGGGTACTGTTCTTACTTGAACAAGCATCCCACTTATGATTAACCTCTATTGCAAGCATCCGCAACTACAACAAAAGTATTAAGGTAAACCTAACCATAGCATGAAACATGTGGATCCAAATCAGCCCCTTACGAAGCAACGCATAAACTAGGATTTAAGCTTCTGCCACTCTAACAACCCATCATCTACTTATTACTTCCCAATGCCTTCCTCTAGGCCCAAATAATGGTGAAGTGTTATGTAGTCGACGTTCACATAACACCACTAGAGGCTAGACAACATACATCTTATCAAAATATCAAACGAATACCAAATTCACATGACTACTCATAGCAAGACTTCTCCCTTGTCCTCAGAAACAGACGTAATTACTCACAAAGCATATTCATGTTCATAATCAGAGGGGTAATAATATGGATATAGGATCTGAACATATGATCTTTGTAACACCCCGGATGTAATTTACCTTATATGTATCCCAACTCTTGCCGTTTCCGGCGCTAAGTTATTTTATTTCCTCGGGTTCGGGTTTTTGTCTCCGTGTGTTGTTGCCTTTGTCCAAACCGACCATACCCAACATTTGGTCCTAACTGGATGACCGGGCAATGTGGGATCATAGCTAAGATTTTTGCTAGTAGGTTTAAATATCATCTTCCTACAGAGATGCATAATGGAGATCGAGCTCCATGGATCCCTTTATTCAAAATTTTCAATTTTCAATTTTTTTAAGTTCCAAAATTTCTGAAAAAATACACATATACTATGGATGTCTACTACTTGTCTGTGAAGTTTCATGAGAAATACTTTTTTATGCGAGCTTGATGACCCACAAGTATAGGGGATCTATCGTAGTCCTTTCGATAAGTAAGAGTGTCGAACCCAACGAGGAGCAGAAGGAAATGATAAGCGGTTTTCAGCAAGGTATTCTCTGCAAGTACTGAAATAAGTGGTAACAAATAGTTTTGTGATAAGGTAAATTGTAACGAGCAACAAGTAACAAAAGTAAATAAAGTGCAGCAAGGTGGCCCAATCCTTTTTGTAGCAAAGGACAAGCCGGAACAAACTCTTATAATAGGAAAAGCGCTCCCGAGGACACATGGGAATATTGTCAAGCTAGTTTTCATCGCGTTCATATGATTCGCGTTCGGTACTTTGATAATTTGATATGTGGGTGGACCGGTGCTTGGGTACTGTTCTTACTTGAATAAGCATCCCATTTATGATTAACCTCTATTGCAAGCATCCGCAACTACAACAAAAGTATTAAGGTAAACCTAATCATAGCATGAAACATGTGGATCCAAATCAGCCCCTTATGAAGCAACACATAAACTAGGATTTAAGCTTCTGCCACTCTAACAACCCATCATCTACTTATTACTTCCCAATGCCTTCCTCTAGGCCCAAATAATGGTGAAGTGTTATGTAGTCGACGTTCATATAACACCACTAGAGGCTAGACAACATACATCTTATCAAAATATCAAACGAATACCAAATTCACATGACTACTCATAGCAAGACTTTTCCCTTGTCCTCAGGAACAGACGTAATTACTCACAAAGCATATTCATGTTCATAATCAGAGGGGTAATAATATGCATATAGGATCTGAACATATGATCTTTGTAACACCCCGGATGTAATTTACCTTATATGTATCCCAACTCTTGCCGTTTCCGGCGCTAAGTTATTTTATTTCCTCGGGTTCGGGTTTTTGTCTCCGTGTGTTGTTGCCTTTGTCATGCATCTCATATCATGTCATCATGTGCATTACATTTGCATACGTGTTCGTCTCATGCATCCGTGCATTTTCCCCGTTGTCCGTTTTGCATTCCGGCGCTCCAATCTCCTCCAGTGCCCCTTTCTACCTCTTTTCATGTGTGGGGGTTAAACATTTCCGTATTGGACCGAGACTTGCCAAGCGGCCTTGGTTTACTACCGGTAGACCGCCTGTCAAGTTTCGTGCCATTTGGACTTCGTTTGATACTCCAACGGTTAACCGAGGGACCGAGAAGGCCTCGTTTGTGTTGCAGCCCAACACCCTTCCAATTTGGCCCAAAACCCACCAAAGACCCTTTCATCATCTAGAGCGTTCAATCATGATCGCGTGGCCGCAAACCGCACTCCATTTGGAGCTTCCTAGCTCCCTCTATGCCTATATATAGATCCCCTCTCAAAAATTCCGGATCCCCTCTCTTCCTACCCTAACCTAGCTCCCCGCCTCTATGCGCGCCGGACATCCCCGCCGCCGCCAACCATAGGCCGCCACGTGGCACGCCGCCACCCGCAGCCACGTGGCCCGCTCGGCCCGCGTGAGCCCCCGCGGCCCGCCTCCGCCGCCACTTGCCCCGGACGAGGCGCCC
>NC_057794.1:106175518-106259380 GCF_018294505.1 Triticum aestivum | reverse complement strand
CCGCACCGCTGCCGCCTCTTCGCCGCACCACCACCGCGGCCGCGCCGCCCGCGCCGCCCCTCGCCGCTCCGGCGACCCGCTCCGGCCATCCCCTCGCACCGGCGAGCGTCTCCAAGTCCGACGACCTCGGACTCCAACTCCGGCGATCATCGTTTTTCCGCGCCGCTACAGTGCCCGATCCGGATCCAGATCTGGAACCCTAACCTCGGTTGACGTTTTGCCCTAACCCTAGTTTTTATGCATATTTCATCGCATCGTATCTCCGCAACCGTGGCTCTGATTTGCGCGTGTAGCATATCAAAATGTTCATCTCAGAGAGTACATCATTTCAACTCATTGCATCATTTTCTTTTGAGCTCATCTTGATGCCCGAAATGCTGTTGGAAGAGGGCTATGTGGTTAAATTGGCAGATCTGTTTCATCAAATAGCTATTTGTCATTTTTGCCATGATTAATGTGTGCATGATATGCTCCTGAGTTCTACATGAGTTTTGTTATATGCCATGCCATCTATACAGAGGTGATTACCATGTATTTTTGTGATATGTGTGGTGACTAGCACAAGCTTGTAAAGTAGTGCAATCGGTAATGCTGATTTCAGGGACTTATAATTTCTCTAAGTCCTTGTCCTGATTTTTTCGGTATGCCATATGTTCATGTTGTTTCCTAGTGATCCGTGCCTCTTTTGAGGATGATCAGTAAGGATGATTTGTTAACATTGTGGTGCTCTATCAATCCATGTCTTTTTTTGCATTTATGGAGCACCCTAATTTGAGTCAATCGAGCTCTACTTGTGCTATTTTGTGTATCCTGGCAGATTGTTGACTTGTTAGTGATTTTGCCGAGGATGTTGCTATTGATCCGTGCATGCTATATTGTTGTTCTTGCTATGTCTAGCTCCTATGCCATGTATTCTTGATGGGTGTATGCTTAGTTTGTCATGCCATGCTCTGTAGTGAGTGCATCGAGCTCGTAAACATGCCTACTCGTTAACAGATTTGCATGCTCCAGTTTTTCACTAAGTCTGTAATCTGATTATGTTTTTGCCATGTTCACATGCTTGTAATTGTATTTTCTGATCCCTTTTGGCTCAAGGTCACTAAGGGACTTTTGTTAAGTGCTTTGAGTAGCTCCATGCCATGTCTTGCTTTGCCATGTTAAGTTCCTGTAGCATATAGTTTTCATGCTCTAAAATGTGCTACCTGAGGTTAAATTCCAGACTTGTGTTAATTTCACCAAGTCTGAAACCTGTTATCGTTTGCATTTTTGCCATGCTTGTTTGAACCTGTTATTAGATGAATTAGCCTTAGCTCAGTGTTCATCTTTTGTCAAGCATCATGAGTGGATCCCTGCCATGTATTTTGTTGTCATGTTTGAGTGCTGTAGCATAATTATCTTGATGCATTTAGATGGCTACTTGCTGATTATCGCAGACCGGTGCCATATTTGTTTGCTTGCCATTTCCAAACCGTGCATCCGATTCCGGTGATCTTTATATCGATTTCAACCAAAATCACCTCACCTTTCCAGTGGCACTCTTGGATTTCCAAGTTGAGGCCAGGTTCAATCATTTCTTGTCAAATCTTGCATATGCATCACATATCGCATCCCGCATAGCATACCATGTTTGCATCATGTTGTTCGAGCATTGCACGTGGTTGATTGTGTTCCTTTTGCTTGTTTATCTTGTTTGGGTAGAGCCAGAAGATGAGTTCGCTAACGAGGAGCCCGTTGAGTTTGCTTACGAGGATCAAGTCAACTCTGACAACTTTGCAGGCAAGATGATCATACCCTCGAAATCACTTCTATCTTTGCTTGCTAGATGCTCGCTCTTTTGCTATACCTATGCTACGATACCTACCACTTGCTTATCATGCCTCCCAAATTTCCATGTCAAACCTCTAACCCACCATGTCCTAGCAAACCGTTGATTGGCTATGTTACAGCTTTGCTCAGCCCCTCTTATAGCGTTGCTAGTTGCAGGTGAAGATTGGAGATCGTTCCTTGTTGGAACATTGTTTATTGTTGGGATATCACCATATCATCTTGTTATCCTAATGCATCTATATACTTGGTAAAGGGTGGAAGGCTCGGCTTTTTGCCTAGTGTTTTGTTCCACTCTTGCCACCCTAGTTTCCGTCATATCGGTGTTATGTTCCCGGATTTTTGCGTTCCTTACGCGGTTGGGTGATAATGGGAACCCCTTGACAGTTCGCCTTGAATAAAACTCCTCCAGCAATGCCCAACCTTGGTTTTACCATTTGCCACCTAGCCTCTTTTTCCCTTGGGTTTCCGGAGCCCGAGGGTCATCTTATTTAAACCCCCCCCCCAGGGGCCAGTGCTCCTCTGAGTGTTGGTCCAAACTAGAGCCCCTTACAGCACCACCTCGGGGAAACTCGAGGGCTTGTTTTAGTTGTACGGATTGCTTATCCGAGTGTTCCCTGAGAATGAGATATGTGCAGCTCCTATCGGGATTTGTCGGCACATTCGGGCGGTGTTGCTGGACTTGTTTTACCATTGTCGAGGATGTCTTGTAAAACCGGGATGCCGGGTCTGATCGGAATGTCTCGGGAGAAGGAATATCCTTCGTTGACCGTGAGAGCTTGTGATGGGCTAAGTTGGGACTCCCTATAGGGATTTGAACTTTCGAAAGCCGTGCCCGCGGTTATGGGCAGATGGGAATTTGTTAATGTCCGGTTGTAGTAGACATGAAACTTAACTTAATTAAAATGAATCAACTGCGTGTGTAACCGTGATGGTCTCTTCTCGGTGGAGTCCGGGAAGTGAACACGGTGTTGGAGTAATGCTTGACGTAGGTTGTTCTAGGATCACTTCTTGATCATAGTCCTTCGTTCGTGCTTTGCCTTCTCTTCTCGCTCTCTTTTGCGAGAAGGATAGCCACCATATATGCTAGTCGCTTGCTGCAGCTCCACATATTACCTTGCCTTACCTATAAGCTTAAATAGTCTTGATCGCGAGGGTGCGAGATTGCTGAGTCCCCGTGACTCACAGATTACTTCCAAACCAGATGCAGGGACCGATGATACCGTTCCAGATGATGCGCTTGAGATCAAGTGGGAGTTCGACGAAGACTCTCGCTGTTACTATGTGTCTTTCCTAGATGATCAGTAGTGGTGCCCAGTTGGGGCGATCGGGGATCGTGTCGCTTGTTGGGGTGATCTTTTATTTTGGTACCGTAGTCGGACCATGAGTGTATTGGATGATTGTAATGTTAATCATGTATTTGTGTGACGTGGCGAGTGTAAGCCAACTATGTATCTTTTCCCCTTTTATATATTTACATGGGTTATTGTGAAGATTACCTTACTTGCGACATTGCTTTCAATGCGGTTATGCCTCTAAGTCGTGCTTCGACACGTAGGAGATATAGCCGCATCGAGGGCGTTACAAGTTGGTAATCAGAGCCAGCCCCGACCTTAGGTGCCCCCCTGCTTGATCGAATAGCTGGCGTTGTTGAGTCTAGAAAAATGTTTTGAGTCATTTAGGATTATATATATCGGAGAGTTAGGACTTCTTTTTACTCCCCAGTCCCTTCATCGCTCTGGTAAGGCATCCTGACGTAGAGTTTTGACTCTTATCTTCTCAAATTTCACTAAAAAAAATTTAGGATCACGCGGGTATCTTGGAATCGTTCCGATCAATTTCTGACGAGAACATTGTTCTTGGTGCCTCCTGTCATTTAGGGGTTGTGGCAGTGTCCCGGGGAGTTGAGCTCCAAGGTGTTGTCGTCACAATTTTATCGTTGCAGTTCTGGAATACCTGAGTTTAGTTTCGCCGACATCGAAAATCTCTTGTATGCAGTTGTTGGTGAGATAACCTCGACGCCACCCAGTACCGGGGCGGGAGTTCGGGAGTATTGCCATAACTTGTATAACGGATGCTTTTCGAAGGTTGAGGTAGTTGATTTCCGAAGTTTTTGTCGGTTATGTGTTGAAGGATGGATACAGCTGGATGTAGGATTTGCTAGATTTGGGTGAGATATTATGCTTCCCATGTATCCCCAACACCTGATTGCATAACCGGAAAGGTTCGGGAGTCTCATAGGTGGGAATTCTTGTAGCTCTAGTTCTTCTTCCACGGATATTTGGTTTGAGATTGGTTGATCCTTACTGAGTATTCGTTCTTGTTCCGTACCTTGTTGGTTTTATTCTTCTACCTCAATTCTAAGTGGCTTCTCAATTTATGGATATGTGACCATTTCAATTGGAATGCATTCATTCATTTTGTTCGGATGTGAAGACTATATGTTGCAATTTCAACTCGTTTGATTCAGCTTCAATTTTTGTCTGTCAATGTGCTAATGGATGTCAACCTCTTCAGGATGGCTCCTCCAACGCGCACGACTCTGAATCCTGATCCGCCACCACCACCTCCACCTCCGGAGGCATGGCAAGCTGTGATGGCCGCTACCAATGCAAACACGCAGCTGATCATGCAACTTCTTCAAGAGCGCAACCAAGGGAACTAGGGCCAAGGCAACAATCAGAACCACTTTGCTACACTCAACCAGTTCCTTGCTAACCAGCCAAAGACCTTCAGCAATTGTGTTGAGGCAACAGACGCTGATGATTGGCTCGTGGACATATGCAAGCATTTCGAGTGCAGTAACGTCAGGCCTGAGGACTTTGTCAAGTTCGCTTCCTTCCAACTCAAAGACCAAGCTGCAAAATGGTTTCAGCAGTACAAAGATTCCAGAGGAGGCCATGTGATTACCTGGGCTGAATTCCGTCAAGACTTCAAAGCTCATCATATTCCTTAGAGCGTGGTTGAAAGCAAGCGTGAGGAATTCCGCAACCTGAAGCAAGACTCTATGTCTGTCTATGAGTACAACAAGATGTTTCAGAAGCTCGCCCGTTTTGCTAAGCAGGACGTCCCTGACGAGAAGAGCATGATATACCAGTTCAGGGGTGGTCTCAGAGAAGAAATCCAGCTAGCTCTCGTTCTCTTTGAGCCCAAGAGGTACGATGAGTTTTACAACATGGCAATGAAGCAAGAGACTTCTCAACTGAAGTGTGATGCTTCCAAGAAGCGAGTCAAAGATGCTACTCCTTCTTCCTCAACTCAAGTGGCTAAGCAGCACAAGTATTGGCTTCCTCCTCCTCCGTTCCGTCAGCCTTATCAGCAGAAGAGAAAAGGTGGCAGTGGATCTTCCCACCCACCCAACCCTGGCTTTCAGAACAAGACTTCGTCTCAAGCTCCAAGATCAAGTGCTCCGTATCACCGTCTGCTTTCAGAGGTCACGTGCAACAAGTGCCAACAGAAGGGTCACTATGCCAACAAATGCTTCAATCAGAGGCGTCTCCCTCCTCCTCCTCCTGTGAGATCGACAAGTACAGCTGTGGTCAAGCATAACCCCAAGCACGCCAAGGTCAACATGGTGAATGCAGCTGACTCGTCAGATGTCATCATGGGTCACCTTCCTGTTAATGATATTCCTGCAAGAGTTCTTTTTGACACTGGTGCATCACATTGTTTCATCTCGAGACCTTTTGCATCTAAGCATGATTTTGTTACTCAAGTGTTGCCGAAACCGTTGGCTATTGTCTCTCCGGCCCATCAAATGACATCTCGAGTATGCGTTCCGGATGTTTCAATCACATTGGGTGACTACAAGTTCTTGTCTTCTCCAAATGTTCTTGGTGACTCGGATATTGATCTTATTCTCGGAATGGACTGGCTTTCTGAGCACAAGGCTCAGCTTGATTGTGCAGCCAGGCAGATTCAATTGACTCATTCGTCTGAGGATGTAATTGTCTTTGCCGCTCGGGATAATACCATCCGTCTGTTTTCTCTCAATGAGAAGGGTGAACTGGATGCCATCTCTCAAATTCCAGTCGTTTGCGAATATCAAGACGTCTTTCCAGAAGAGCTTCCAGGAATGCCTCCGCACCGGCCAGTTGAATTCGTCATCGATCTTGAGCCTAGCACGGAACCTGTTTGCAAACGTCCTTACAAGCTTGGACCTGAAGAGTTGAAGGAGCTGAAGAAGCAACTCGATATTCAAGAGCGAATGGGTCTCATCCGACCTAGTTCTTCTCCGTGGGGTTGTGGAGTTCTTTTTGTGAAGAAGGATGGAACGAACCAACATTGTGTTGACTATTGTCCATTGAACAAGAAGACTATAAAGAACAAGTACCCACTTCCCAACATCAACAAGCTGTTTGAACAACTCAAAGGTGCTCAAGTATTCTCCAAGCTTGATCTCCGTATGGGCTATCACCAGATTCGAATTCGTGAGCAAGATATTCCTAAGACGGCTTTCAGAACAAGCTATGGTTCATATGAATACACTGTCATGTCTTTTGGCCTCGTCAACGCTCCTCCGACTTTCTCTCACATGATGAACTTCATCTTCAACGCCTACACAAATGACTTCGTCTTGGTCTACCTCGATGACATTCTGGTCTTTTCGAAGAACAAGGAAGATCATGCCAAGCACTTGCGTTTGGTGCTCGATAAGCTCAGAGAACATCAGTTCTACGCCAAGTTCTCAAAGTGCGAGTTTTGGCTCGATGAGGTTCTCTATCTTGGGCATATCATCTCTGCCAAGGGCATAGCGGTGAATCCTGAGAAGGTGTCTGCAATTGTGAATTGGGAACCACCTCAGAACATGAAGCAACTCCGCAGCTTCCTTGGTCTCGCAAGCTACTGTCGAAGGTTCGTTGAGAACTTTTCAAAGATCATGAAGCCTCTTTCAAACCTTCTCCAGAAACATGTCAAGTACGTTTGGTCTCCTGAATGTGACATCGCTTTCAACACTTTGAAAGAGAAATTAGTCACTGCTCCAGTTCTGACTCCTCCTGATGAATCCAAACCGTTCGAGGTCTTCTGCGATGCCTCTCTTCAAGGTCTTGGTGAAGTGTTGATGCAAGAGAAGAAAGTTGTGGCTTATACCTCTCGCCAGTTGAAGCCCAATGATAAGAACTACCCCAGTCATGCCCTCGAGTTGGCGGCAGTTGTGCATGCTCTTTTGACTTGGAGACATCTCTTATTAGGAAGAAAAGTGGACATCTTCACTGACCACAAGAGTCTCAAGTACATCTTCACTCAGCCTAATCTCAACCTCAGGCAGACTCGTTGGGTCAAAATGATTCAAGAGTATAATCCGAGCATCGAATATACTCCAAGCAAGGCCAATGTTATTGCTGACGCATTGAGCAGGAAGGCTTATTGCAACAGTTTGATTCTCAAGCCTTACCACCCCGAGCTTTGTGAAGCTTTCCGCAAAATCAATCTGCAAGTTGTTCCTCAAGGGTTCCTCACCAACCTTCAAGTCTCTCCTACTTTGGAAGATCAGATTCGTGAGGCTCAACTTCTTGATGCTATGGTGAAGAAGGTGAAGATTGGGATTGCCAAGAGTCAATCCAAGTACAAGTGTTATCGCCTTGATGACAAGGATACTCTCTTCTTCAAGGATCGCATTGTTGTGCCTAAAGGTGACCTTTGTAAAGTCATTATGAACGAGGCTCACAATTCACTCCTCTCCATCCACCCTGGGAGTACGAAGATGTTTTGGGAACGTAGTAATTTCAAAAAAATTCCTACGCACACGCAAGATCATGGTGATGCACAGCAACGAGAGGGGAGAGTGTTGTCTATGTACCCTCGTAGACCGACAACGGAAGCGTTATGACAATGCGGTTGATGTAGTCATACGTCTTCACGGCCCGACCGATCAAGCACCGAAACTACGGCACCTCCGAGTTTTAGCACACGTTCAGTTCGATGATGATCCCCGGACTCCGATCCAGCAAAGTGTCGGGGAAGAGTTCCGTCAGCACGACGGCGTGGTGACGATCTTGATGTTCTACTGTCGCAAGGCTTCGCCTAAGCACCGCTACAATATTATCGAGGAGTATGGTGGAAGGGGGCACCGCACACGGCTAAGAAAACGATCACGAGGATTAACTTGTGTGTCTAGAGGTTCCCCCTGCCTCCGTATATAAAGGAGCAAAGGGGGGTGCGGCCGGCCCTAGGAGGAGGCGCGCCAGAGGAGTCCTACTCCTACCGGGAGTAGGACTCCCCACCTTTCCCTAGTTGGATTAGGACTTGGGGGGAAGGAGGAGAGGGAAGAAAGGAAAGGGGGGGGCGCTGCCCCCCCTCCTTGTCCAATTTGGACTTGGGGGGGAGAGGGGCGCGTGGCAGCCCCTAGGCCTCCTCTCCTCTTCCTCCACTAGGCCCATTAAGGCCCATTAGGTTACCGGGGGGTTCCGGTAACCTCCCGGTACTCCGGTAAAATGCCGATTTCACCCGGAACACTTCCAATGTCCAAACATAGGCTTCCAATATATCAATCTTTATATCTCGACCATTTCGAGACTCCTCGTCATGTCCATGATCACATTCGGGACTCCGAACAAACTTCGGTTCATCAAAATATATAAACTCATAATGAAACTGTCATCGTAACGTTAAGCATGCGGACCCTACGGGTTCGATAACAATGTAGACATGACCGAGACATGTCTCCGGTCAATAACCAATAGCGGAACCTGGATGCTCATATTGGCTCCCACATATTCTACGAAGATCTTTATCGGTCAGACCGCATAACAATATACTTTGTCCCCTTTGTCATCGGTATGTTACTTGCCCGAGATTCGATCGTCGGTATCTCAATACCTAGTTCAATCTCGTTACCGGCAAGTCTCTTTACTCATTTCGTAATACAACATCTCGCAACTAACTCATTAGTTGCAATGCTTGCAAGGCTTATGTGATGTGTATTACCGAGAGGGCCCAGAGATACCTCTCCGACAATCGGAGTGACAAATCCTAATCTCGAAATACGCCAACCCAACATGTACCTTTGGAGACACCTGTAGAGCTTCTTTATAATCACCCAGTTACGTTGTGACGTTTGGTAGCACACAAAGTGTTCCTCCGGTAAATGGGAGTTGCATAATCTCATAGTCATAGGAACATGTATAAGTTATGAAGAAAGCAATAGCAACATACTAAACGATCGGGTGCTAAGCTAATGGAATGGGTCATGTCAATCACATCATTCTCCTAATGATGTGATCCCGTTAATAAAATGACAGCACATGTCTATGGTTAGGAAACATAACCATCTTTGATTAACGAGCTAGTCAAGTAGAGGCACACTAGTGACGTTTAGTTTGTCTATGTATTCACACAAGTATTATGTTTCCGGATAATACAATTCTAGCATGAATAATAAACATTTATCATGATATAAGGAAATAAAATAATAACTTTATTATTGCCTCTAGGGCATATTTCCTTCAGTCTCCCACTTGCACTAGAGTCAATAATCTAGATTACATAGTAATGATTCTAACACCCATGGAGCTTTGGTGTTGATCATGTTTTGCTCGTGGAAGAGGCTTAGTCAACGGGTCTGCTACATTCAGATCTGTATGTATCTTGCAAATCTCCATGTCTCCCACCTGGACTAGATCCCGGATGGAATTGAAGTGTCTCTTGATGTGCTTGGTTCTCTTGTGAAACCTGGATTCCTTTGCCAAGGCAATTGCACCAGTACTGTCACAAAAGATTTTCATTGGACCCGATGCACTAGGTATGACACCTAGATCGGATATGAACTCTTTCATCCATACTCCTTCGTTTGCTACTTCCGAAGCAGCTATGTACTCCGCTTCACATGTAGATCCCGCCACAATGCTTTGTTTAGAACTGCACCAACTGACAACTCCACCGTTTAATGTAAACATGTATCCGGTTTGCCATTTAGAATCGTCTGGATCAGTGTCAAAGCTTGCATCAACGTAACCATTTACGATGAGCTCTTTGTCACCTCCATATACGAGAAACATATCCTTAGTCCTTTTCAGGTATTTCAGGATGTTCTTGACCGCTGTCCAGTGATCCACTCCTGGATTTCTTTGGTACCTCCCTGCTAGACTTATAGCAAGACATACATCAGGTCTACACAGCATTGCATACATGATAGAGCCTATGGCTGAAGCATAGGGAACATCTTTCATTTTCTCACTATCTTCTGCAGTGGTCGGGCATTGAGTCTTACTCAATTTCACACCTTGTAACACAGGCAAGAATCCTTTCTTTGCTTGATCCATTTTGAACTTTTTCAAAACTTTGTCAAGGTATGTGCTTTGTGAAAGTCCAATTAAGAGTCTTGATCTATCTCTATAGATCTTAATGCCCAATATGTAAGCAACTTCACTGAGGTCTTCCATTGAAAAACTCTTATTCAAGTATCCCTTTATGCTATCCAGAAATTCTATATCATTTCCGATTAGTAATATGTCATCTACATATAATATCAGAAATGCTACAGAGCTCCCACTCACTTTCTTGTAAATACAGGCTTCTCCAAAAGTCTGTACAAAACCAAATGCTTTGATTACACTATCAAAGCGTTTATTCCAACTCCGAGAGGCTTGCACTAGTCCATAAATGGATCGCTGGAGCTTGCACACTTTGTTAGCTCCCTTTGGATCGACAAAACCTTCTGGCTGCATCATATACAACTCTTTTTCCAGAAATCCATTCAGGAATGCAGTTTTGACATCCATCTGCCAAATTTCATAATCATAAAATGCGGCAATTGCTAACATGATTCGGACAGACTTAAGCATCACTACGGGTGAGAGAGTCTCATCATAGTCAATCCCTTGAACTTGTCGAAAACCTTTTGCGACAAGTTGAGCTTTGTAGACAGTAACATTACTGTCAGCGTCAGTCTTCTTCTTGAAGATCCATTTATTCTCAATTGCTTGCCGATCATTGGGCAAGTCAACCAAAGTCCATAATTTGTTCTCATACATGGATCCCATCTCAGATTTCATGGCTTCAAGCCATTTTGCGGAATCTGGGCTCACCATCGCTTCTCCATAGTTCGTAGGTTCATCATGATCTAGTAGCATGACTTCCAGAACAGGATTACCGTACCACTCTGGTGTAGATCTTATTCTGGTTGATCTACGAGGTTTAGTAGTATCTTGTTATGAAGTTTCATGATCATCATCATTAGCTTCCTCACTAATTAGTGTAGGTGTCACACAAACTGGTTTCTGTGATATACTACTTTCCAATAAGGGAGCAGGTATAGTTACCTCATCAAGTTCTACTTTCCTCCCACTCACTTCTTTCGAGAGAAACTCCTTCTCTAGAAAGTTTCCGAATTTAGCAACAAAAGTCTTGCCTTCGGATCTGTGATAAAAGGTGCATCCAATAGTTTCCTTTGGATATCCTATGAAGACCCATTTTTTCGATTTGGGTTCGAGCTTATCAGGTTGAAGCTTTTTCACATAAGCATCATAGCCCCAAACTTTCAGAAACGACAACTTTGGTTTCTTGCCAAACCACATTTCATAAGGCGTCGTCTCAACGGATTTTGATGGTGCCCTATTTAACGTGAATGTGGCCGTCTCTAAAGCATAACCCCAAAACGATAGCGGTAAATCAGTAAGAGACATCATAGATCGCACCATATCTAGTAAAGTGCGATTACGACGTTCAGACACACCATTACGCTGTGGTGTTCCAGGTGGCGTGAGTTGCGAAACTATTCCGCATTGTTTCAAATGTACACCAAACTCGTAACTGAAATATTCTCCTCCACAATCAGATCATAGGAATTTTATTTTCTTGTTACAATGGTTTTCAACTTCACTCTGAAATTCTTTGAACTTTTCAAATGTTTCAGACTTATGTTTCATTAAGTAGATATACCCATATCTGCTTAAGTCATCTGTGAAGGTGAGAAAATAACGATATCCACCACGAGCCTCAATATTCATCGGACCACATACATCTATATGTATGATTTCCAACAAATCTGGTGCTCTCTCCATAGTACCGGAGAACGGTGTTTTGGTCATCTTGCCCATAAGGCACGGTTCACAAGTACCAAGTGACTCATAATCAAGTGGTTCCAAAAGTCCATCAGTATGGAGTTTCTTCATGCGCTTTATACCGATATGACCTAAACGGCAGTGCCACAAATAAGTTGCACTATCATTATTAACTCTGCATTTTTTGGTTTCAACATTATGAATATGTGTGTCACTACTATCGAGATTTAATAAGAATAGACCACTCATCAAGTGTGCATGACCATAAAAGATATTACTCATATAAATAGAACAACCATTATTCTCTGATTTAAATGAATAACCGTCTCGCATTAAACAAGATCCAGATATAATGTTCATGCTCAACGCTGGCACCAAATAACAATTATTTAGGTCTAATACTAATCCCAAAGGTAGATGTAGAGGTAGCGTGCCGACCGCGATCACATCGACTTTGGAACCATTTCCCACGCGCATCGTCACCTCGTCCTTAGCCAATCTTCGCTTAATCCGTAGTCCCTGTTTCGAGTTGCAAATATTAGCAACAGAACCAGTATCAAATACCCAGGTGCTACTGCGAGCATTAGTAAGGTACACATCAATAACATGTATATCACATATACCTTTGTTCACCTTGTCATCCTTCTTATCCGCCAAATACTTGGGGTAGTTCCGCTTCCAGTGACCAGTCTGCTTGCAGTAGAAGCACTCAGTTTCAGGCTTAGGTCCAGATTTGGGTTTCTTCTCCTGAGTAGCAACTTGCTTGCTATTCTTCTTGAAGTTCCCCTTCTTCTTCCCTTTGCCCTTTTTTCTTGAAACTAGTGGTCTTGTTGACCATCAACACTTGATGCTCCTTTTTGATTTCTACCTCCGCAGCTTTCAACATTGTGAAGAGCTTGAGAATTGTCTTATTCATCCCTTGCATATTATAGTTCATCACGAAGCTCTTGTAGCTAGGTGGAAGTGATTGGAGAATTCTGTCAATGACGCAATCATCTGGAATATTAACTCCCAATTGAATCAAGTGATTATTATACCCAGACATTTTGAGTATATGCTCACTGACAGAACTGTTCTCCTCCATCTTGCAGCTATAGAACTAATTGGAGACTTCATATCTCTCAATTCGGGCATTTGCTTGAAATATTAACTTCAACTCCTGGAACATCTCATATGCTCCATGACGTTCAAAACGTCGTTGAAGTCCCGATTCTAAGCCGTAAAGCATGGCACACTGAACTATCGAGTAGTCATCAGCTTTGCTCTGCCAGATGTTCATAACATCTGGTGTTGCTCCAGCAGCAGGCCTGGCACCCAGTGGTGCTTCCAGGATGTAATTCTTCTGTGCAGCAATGAGGATAATCCTCAAGTTACGGACCCAGTCCGTGTAATTGCTACCATCATCTTTCAACTTTGCTTTCTCAAGGAACGCATTAAAATTCAACGGAACAACAGCATGGGCCATCTATCTACAATCAAACATAAACAAGCAAGATACTATCAGGTACTAAGTTCATGATAAATTTAAGTTCAATTAATCATATTACTAAAGAACTCCCACTTAGATAGACATCCCTCTAATCCTCTAAGTGATCACGTGATCCAAATCAACTAAACCATGTCCGACCATCACGTGAGATGGAGTAGTTTCATTGGTGAACATCACTATGTTGATCATATCTACTATATGATTCACGCTCGACCTTTCGGTCTCCGTGTTCCGAGGCCATATCTGTATATGCTTGGCTCGTCAAGTATAACCTGAGTATTCCGCGTGTGCAACTGTTTTGCACCCGTTGTATTTGAACGTAGAGCCTATCACACCCGATCATCACGTGGTGTCTCAGCACGAAGAACTTTCGCAACGGTGCATACTCAAGGAGAACACTTCTTGATAATTTAGTGAGAGATCATCTTAAAATGCTACCGTCAATCAAAGCAAGATAAGATGCATAAAAGATAAACATTACATGAAATCAATATAAGTGATATGATATGGCCATCATCATCTTGTGCTTGCGATCTCCATCTTTGAAGCACCGTCATGATCACCATCGTCACCGACGCGACACTTTGATCACCATCGTAGCATCGTTGTCGTCTCGCCAATCTTATGCTTCCACGACTATCACTACCGCTTAGTGATAAAGTAAAGCATTACAACGCAATTGCATTGCATACAATAAAGAGACAACCATATGGCTCCTGCCAGTTGCCGATAACTCGGTTACAAAACATGATCATCTCATACAATAAAATTTAGTATCATGTCTTGACCCTATCACATCACAACATGCCCTGCAAAAACAAGTTAGGCGTCCTCTACTTTGTTTGTTGCAAGTTTTACGTGGCTGCTACGGGTTTAAGCAAGAACCAATCTTACCTACGCATCAAAACCACAACGATAGTTTGTCAAGTTGGTGCTGTTTTAACCTTCGCAAGGACCGGGCGTAGCCACACTCGGTTCAACTAAAGTTGGAGAAACTGACACCCGCTAGTCACCTGTGTGCAAAGCACGTCGGTAGAACCAGTCTCGCGTAAGCGTACGTATAATGTCGGTCCGGGCCGCTTCATCCAACAATACCGCCGAACCAAAGTATGACATGCTGGTAAGAAGTATGACTTATATCGCCCACAACTCACTTGTGTTCTACTCGTGCATATAACATCAACACATAAAACCTAGGCTCGGATGCCACTATTTGGGGAACGTAGCGATTTCAAAAAAATTCCTACGCACACACAAGATCATGGTGATGCACAGCAACGAGAGGGGAGAGTGTTGTCTATGTACCCTCGTAGACCGACAGCGGAAGCGTTATGACAACGCGGTTGATGTAGTCGTACGTCTTCACGGCCCGATCGATCAAGCACCAAAACTACGGCACCTCCGAGTTTTAGCACACGTTCAGCTCGATGATGATCCCCGGACTCCGATCCAGCAAAGTGTCGGGGAAGAGTTCCGTCAGCACGACGGCGTGGTGAAGATCTTGATGTTCTACCATCGCAGGGCTTCGCCTAAGCACCGCTACAATATTATCGAGGAGTATGGTGGAAGGGGGCACCGCACACGGCTAAGAAAACGATCACGCGGATCAAAGGGGGGGTGCGGCCGACCCTAAGAGGAGGCGCGCCGGAGGAGTCCTACTCCTACCAGGAGTAGGACTCCCCGCCTTTCCCTAGTTGGATTAGGACTTGGGGGGAAGGAGGAGAGGGAAGAAAGGAAACGGGGGGCGCCGCCCCCCTCCTTGTCCAATTCGGACTTGGGGGGGAGGGGCGCGCGGCAGCCCCTAGGCCTCCTCTCCTCCTCCTCCACTAGGCCCATTAAGGCCCATTAGGTTACCGAGGGGTTCCGGTAACCTCCCAGTACTCCGGTAAAATGCCGATTTCACCCGAAACACTTCCGATGTCCAAACATAGGCTTTCGATATATAAATCTTTATGTCTCAACCATTTCGAGACTCCTCGTCATGTCCGTGATCACAGCCGGGACTTCGAACAAACTTCGGTTCATCAAAATATATAAACTCATAATGAAACTGTCATCGTAACGTTAAGCGTGCGGACCCTACGGGTTCGAGAACAATGTAGACATGACCGAGACATGTCTCCGGTCAATAACCAATAGCGGAACCTGGATGCTCATATTGGTCCCACATATTCTACGAAGATCTCTATCGGTCAGACCGCATAACAACATACTTTGTTCCCTTTGTCAGCGGTATGTTACTTGCCCGAGATTCGATCGTCGGTATCTCAATACCTAGTTCAATCTCGTTACCGGCAAGTCTCTTTACTCGTTTCGTAATACATCATCTTGCAACTAACTCATTAGTTGCAATTCTTGCAAGGCTTATGTGATGTGTATTACCGAGAGGGCCCAGAGATACCTCTCCGACAATCGGAGTGACAAATCCTAATCTCGAAATACGCCAACCCAACATGTACCTTTGGAGACACCTGTAGAGCTCCTTTATAATCACCCAGTTACGTTGTGACGTTTGGTAGCACACAAAGTGTTCCTCCGGTAAACGGGAGTTGCATAATCTCATACTCATAGGAACATGTATAAGTTATGAAGAAAGCAATAGCAACATACTAAACGATCGGGTGCTAAGCTAATGGAATGGGTCATGTCAATCACATCATTCTCCTAATGATGTGATCCCGTTAATAAAATGACAACACATGTCTATGGTTAGGAAACATAACCATCTTTGATTAACGAGCTAGTCAAGTAGAGGCACACTAGTGACGTTTAGTTTGTCTATGTATTCACACAAGTATTATGTTTCCGGATAATACAATTCTAGCATGAATAATAAACATTTATCATGATATAAGGAAATAAAATAATAACTTTATTATTGCCTCTAGGGCATATTTCCTTCAGAAGATGTACCAGGACCTCAAGCAGGCTTATTGGTGGACTCGAATGAAGCGCGAGATTGCTCAGTTCGTGAATGAATGTGATGTCTGCAGAAGAGTGAAGGCAGAACACAAACGACCAGCTGGTCTCCTCCAACCTCTTGCCATTCCAGAATGGAAGTTTGACCACATTGAGATGGACTTCGTGACGGGGTTTCCAAAGTCCAAGTGTGGCAATGATGCTATATTCGTTGTCATCGACAAACTCACTAAAGTGGCTCACTTTCTGCCTATCAAAGAGTCTATCACTGCAGCTCAATTGGCGGAGCTTTATACCTCTCGGATTGTCTCTCTGCACAGCATTTCACAGTTGATCTCTTCAGACCATGGCAGCATCTTTACCTCCAAGTTTTGGGATTCTTTTCAGAAGGCCATGGGCACCAACATCCGTTTCAGCACAGCTTTTCATCCTCAAACTAGAGGTCAAGTCGAGCGTGTCAATCAGATTCTTGAAGATATGCTCAGGGCTTGCGTTATCTCCTTCGGTATGAAGTGGGAAGATTGTCTTCCATATGCCGAGTTCTCCTACAACAACAGCTTTCAAGCGACTTCGGGCAAGGCCCCATTTGAAATTCTCTATGGCAGGAAGTGCCGTACTCCTCTTAACTGGTCAAAGACCGGTGAATGTCAACTTCTCGGAAATGACTTGATCTCAGAGGCAGAGGAAATGTGCAAAGTCATTCGAGATAACCTCAAAGCAGCGCAATCGCGCTAGAAGAGCTACTATGATAGTAAGCATCATGATTTGGCTTTTGAGATCGGAGACCATGTGTACCTCCGCGTCTCTCCAATGAAAGGTACTCATCGCTTCGGTATCAAAGGGAAGCTTGCCCCTAGATACGTGGGTCCTTTCAAGATCGCCAGCAAGAGAGGCGATCTCGCCTATCAACTCGAGCTTCCTTCAAACTTTGCAAATGTGCACGACGTGTTCCATGTTTCTCAGCTCCACAAGTGCTTCAAGACCCCTGACTGCACCGTCAACTTCAAAGACATTGATCTCCAAGAAGACCTCTCTTATCGTGAGCACCCAGTTGCTATTCTTGAAGAGACTGAGCGCAAGACTCGCAATAAATCAATCAAATTCCTCAAAGTCAAGTGGTCACACCATTCCGACCGTGAAGCCACCTGGGAACGCGAGGATCACCTCCTTTCTGAGTACCCGGCGTTTTTCCAGTCCTAGATCTCGGGACGAGATCCTTTCGTAGTGGTTGAGTGCTATAACACCCCGGATGTAACTTACCTTATATGTATCCCAACTCTTGCCGTTTCCGGCGCTAAGTTATTTTATTTCCCCGGGTTTGGGTTTTTGTCTCCGTGTGTTGTTGCCTTTGTCATGCATCTCATATCATGTCATCATGTGCATTGCATTTGCATACGTGTTCGTCTCATGCATCCGAGCATTTTCCCCGTTGTCCGTTTTGCATTCCGGTGCTCCTATCTCCTCCGGTGCCCCTTTCTACCTCTTTTCATGTGTGGGAGTTAAACATTTCCGGATTGGACCGAGACTTGCCAAGCGGTCTTGGTTTACTACCGGTAGACCGCCTGTCAAGTTTCATGCCATTTGGACTTCGTTTGATACTCCAACGGTTAACCGAGGGACCGAGAAGGCCTCGTTTGTGTTGCAGCCCAACACCCTTCCAATTTGGCCCAAAACCCACCAAAGACCCTTCCATCATATAGAGCTTTCGATCACGATTGCGTGGCCGCAAACCACACTCCATTTGGAGCTTCCTAGCTCCCTCTATGCCTATATATAGATCCCCTCTCGAAAATTCCGGATCCCCTCTCTTCCTACCCTAACCTAGCTCCCCGCCTCTCTGCACGCCGGACAACGTCCGGGCCGTGCCGGACATTCCCGCCGCTGCCAACCACAGGCCGCCACGTGGCGTGCCGCCACCCGCAGCCACGCGGCCCTCTCGGCCCGCGGTGAGCCCCCGCGGCCCGCCTCCGCCGCCACTCGCCCCGGACGAGGCGCCCCTCACCGCGCCGCCCCGTCTCCTTTCCCGCGCCGGCGAGCCTCCACCCAGCGCCGCCGCCCGCCATCGACGTTTCAGGCCGCTCCGGCCGCCGCACCACCACCGCCTCTTCGCCGAACCACCGCCGCCTCTTCGCCGCACCACCACCGCGGCCGCGCCGCCCCTCGCCGCTCCGGCGACCCGCTCCGGCCATCCCCTCGCGCCGGCGAGCGTCTCCAAGTAGGACGACCTCGGACTCCAACTCCGGCGATCATCGTTTTTCCGCGCCGCTACAGTGCCCGATCCGGATCCAGATCTGGAACCCTAACCTCGATTGACTTTTTGCCCTAACCCTAGTTTTTATGCATATTTCATCGCATCATATCTCCGCAACTGTGGCTCCGATTTGCATGTGTAGCATATCAAAATGTGTGTCTCAGAGAGTACGTCATTTCATCTCATTGCTCATTTTATTTTGAGCTCATCTTGATGCCCGAAATGCTGTTGGAAGAGGGCTATGTGGTTAAATTGGCATATCTGTTTCATCAAATAGCTATTTGTCATTTTTGCCATGATTAATGTGTGCATGATATGCTCCTGAGTTCTACATGAGTTTTGTTATATGCCATGCCATATATACAGAGGTTCTTACCATGTATTTTTGTGATATGTGTGGTGACTAGCACAAGCTTGCAAAGTAGTGCAATCGGTAATGCTGATTTCAGGGACTTA
Source organism: Triticum aestivum (assembly GCF_018294505.1). NCBI lineage: Eukaryota > Viridiplantae > Streptophyta > Magnoliopsida > Poales > Poaceae > Triticum > Triticum aestivum. The sequence continues at coordinate 106,240,440 of NC_057794.1, read as the reverse complement.
GAATTTCTCTAAGTCCTTGTCCTGATTTTATCGGTATGCCATATGTTCATGTTGTTTCCTAGTGATCCGTGCCTCATTTGAGGATGATCAGTAAGGATGATTTGTTAAAATTGTGGTGCTCTATCCATCCATGTCTTTTTTTTCATTTATGGAGCACACTAGCTTGAGTCAATCGAGCTCTACTTTTGCTATTTCGTGTATCCTGGCAGATTGTTGACTTGTTAGCGATTTTGCCGAGGATGTTGCTATTGATCCGTGCATGATATGTTGTTGTTGTTGACATGTCTAGCTCCTATGCCATGTATTATTGATGGGTGTATGCTTAGTTTGTCATACCATGCTCTGTAGTGAGTGCACCGAGCTCGTAAACATGCCTACTCGTTAACAGATTTGCATGCTCCAGTTTTTCACTAAGTCTGTAATCTGATTATGTTTTTGCCTTGTTCACATGCTTGCAATTCTATTTTTTGATCCCTTTTGGCTCAAGGTCACTAAGGGACTTTTCTTAAGTGCTTTGAGTAGCTCCATGTCATGCCTTTCTTGGCCATGTTAAGTTCCTGTAGCATATAGTTTTCATGCTCTAAAGTGTGCTACCTGAGATTAAATTCCAGACTTCTGTTAATTTCACAAAGTCTGAAACCCGTTATCGTTTGCATTTTTGCCATGCTTGTTTGAACCTGTTAGTACATGAATTAGCCGTAGCTCAGTGTTCATCTTTTGTCAAGCATCATGAGTGGATCCCTGCCATGTATTTTTTTGTCATGTTTGAGTGTTGTAGCATAATTATCTTGATGCATTTAGATGGATACTTGCTGATTATCGCAGACCGGTGCCATATTTGTTTCCTTGCCTTTTCCAAACCGTGCATCCGATTCCGGTGATCTTTATATCGATTTCAACCGAAATCACCTCACCTTTCTAGTGGCACTCTTGGATTTCCAAGTTGAGGCCAGGTTCAATCATTTCTTGTCAAATCTTGCATATGCATCACATATCGCATCCCGCATAGCATACCATGTTTGCATCATGTTGTTCGAGCATTGCACATGGTTGATTGTCTTTCTTTTGCTTGTTTGTCTTGTTTGGGTAGAGCCGGGAGACGAGTTCGCTAATGAGGAGCCCGTTGAGTTTGCTTACGAGGATCAAGTCAACTCTGACAACTTTGCAGGCAAGATGATCATACCCTCGAAATCACTTCTATCTTTGCTTGCTAGATGCTCGCTCTTTTGCTATGCCTATGCTACGATACCTACCACTTGCTTATCATGCCTCCCAAATTGCCATGTCAAACCTCCAACCCACCATGTCCTAGCAAACCGTTGATTGGCTATGTTACCGCTTTGCTCAGCCCCTCTTATAGCGTTGCTAGTTGCAGGTGAAGATTGGAGATCGTTCCTTGGTGGAACATTGTTTATTGTTGGGATATCACCATATTATATTGTTATCTTAATGCAACTATATACTTTGTAAAGGGTGGAAGGCTCGGCTTTTTGCCTAGTGTTTTGTTCCACTCTTGCCGACCTAGTTTCCGTCATATCGGTGTTATGTTTCCGGATTTTTTGCGTTCCTTACGCGGTTGGGTGATAATGGGAACCCCTTGACAGTTCGCCTTGAATAAAACTCCTCCAGCAATGCCCAACCTTGGTTTTACCATTTGCCACCTAGCCTCTTTTTCCCTTGGGTTTCCGGAGCCCGAGGGTCATCTTATTTAACCCCCCCCCCCCCGGGCTAGTGTTTCTCTGAGTGTTGGTCCAAACTAGAGCCCCTTGCAGCGCCACCTCGAGGAAACTCGAGGGCTGGTTTTAGTTGTACGGATTGCTTATCCGAGTGTTCCCTGAGAACGAGATATGTGCAGCTCCTATCGGGATTTGTCGGCACATTCGGGCGGTGTTGCTGGACTTGTTTTACCATTGTCGAGGATGTCTTGTAAAACCGGGATGCCGAGTCTGATCGGAATGTCTCGGGAGAAGGAATATCCTTCGTTGACCGTGAGAGCTTGTGATGGGCTAAGTTGGGACTCCCCTGCAGGGATTTGAACTTTCGAAAGCCGTGCCCGCGGTTATGGGCAGATGGGAATTTGTTAATGTCCGGTTGTAGTAGACATGAAACTTAACTTAATTAAAATGAATCAACCGCGTGTGTAACCGTGATGGTCTCTTCTCGGCGGAGTCCGGGAAGTGAACACGGTGTTGGAGTAATGCTTGACGTAGGTTGTTCTAGGATCACTTCTTGATCATAGTTCTTCATTCGTGCTTTGCCTTCTCTTCTCGCTCTCTTTTGCGAGCAGGATAGCCACCATATATGCTAGTCGCTTGCTGCAGCTCCACATATTACCTTGCCTTACCTATAAGCTTAAATAGTCATGATCGCGAGGGTGCGAGATTGCTGAGTCCCCGTGACTCACAGATTACTTCCAAACCAGATGCAGGGACCGATGATACCGTTCCAGATGATGCGCTTGAGATCAAGTGGGAGTTCGACAAAGACTCTCGCTGTTACTATGTGTCTTTCCCAGATGATCAATAGTGGTGCCCAGTTGGGGCGATCGGGGACCGTGTCGCTTGTTGGGGTGATCTTTTATTTTGGTACCTTAGTCGGACCATGAGTGTATTGGATGTTTGTAATGTTATTCATGTATTTGTGTGACGTGGCGAGTGTAAGCCAACTATGTATCTTTTCCCCTTTTATATATTTACATGGGTTGTTGTGAAGATTACCTTACTTGCGACATTGCTTTCAATGCGGTTATGCCTCTAAGTCGTGCTTCGACATGTAGGAGATATAGCCGCATCGAGGGCGTTATAATCTTCCACCAAATAAACCAACTAGCATCAACTACAAGGAGTAATCAACACTACTAGCAACCTACTAGCACCAATCCCGGACTTTGAGACAAGAATTGGATACAAGAGATGAACTAGGGTTTGGAGATAAGATGGTGTTGGTGAAGATGTTGATGGAGATTGTCCTCTCCCGATGAGAGGAGCGTTGGTGATGACGATGGTGATGATTTCCCCCTCCCGGAGGGAAGTATCCCCGGCAGAACAGCTCTGCCGGAGTTCTAGATTGGTTCCGCCAAGGTTCCGCCTCGTGGCGGCGGAGTCTCGTCCCAAAAGGTTCCCTCTTATTTTTTTCTCATCGAAAGACCTCATATAGGAGAAGATGGGCGTTGGAGAGCCACCAGGGGGCCCACGAGGTAGGGGGCGCGCCCTAGGGGGGGCGCCCCACCCTCGTGAGAAGGGTGTGGGCCCCCTAGCCTTCATCTTTGGCGAGGATTTTTCTTTATTTATTTTAAGATGTTCCGTGGAGTTTCAGGACTTTTGGAGTTCCGCAGAATAGGTCTCTAATATTTGCTCCTTTTCCAGCCCAGAATTCCAGCTGCCGGCATTCTCCCTCCTTATGTAAACCTTGTAAAATAAGAGAGAATAGCCATAAGTATTGTGACATAAAGTGAAATAACAGTCCATAATGCAATAAATATCGATATAAAAGCATGATGCAAAATGGACGTATCAACTCCCCCAAGCTTAGACCTTGCTTGTCCTCAAGCGAAAAGCCGATAATAATAAATATGTCCTCATGTTTAGAGGTAGAGGCGTCGATAAAAATAAAATACGGACATGAAGGCATCATGATTATTCTCATAAGATCAATATATATAGATTTTGTCATATGATTACTTATGTTCAAGTGATGATCTATTCACAATGCAAAAGTATAAATCATAAACATTATTGGGCTCCAACAAACTATAATCTCAGTCATTGAAGCAATTGCAATTTATCATAACATCGGAAAGAGTCTATGTTAGAGCTAAAAAGCAAGTCCACATACTCAACTATCATTTAGTCCTTCATAATTGCTAACACTCACGCAATACTTGTGGTTATGAAGTTTTAATCAGACACAGAGAAAGATAGGGGCTTATAGTTTTGCCCCACAACCTTTTACCTCAAGGGTAATGTCAACAATAATGGTTCATGCTCCCCTACATCCAATTAGATATATATATCATGTTCTTTCCAACATGCTGAGCTTGCCAAAGGATAAAATGAAAAGGGAAAGGTGAAGATCATCGTGATTCTTGCATAAGGTAGAAGATAATAATAAAAGATAGTCCCTTCGCAGAGGGAAGTAGAGGTTGCCATGCACTTTTATGGTTGGATGCATAAAATCTCAATGCGAAAGAACGTCACTTTATATTGCCCCTTGGATATGAACCTTTATTATGCAGTCCGTCGCTTTTATTACTTCCACATCACAAGATCGTATAAAGCTTATTTCTCCCACACCAATCAATCATACATATTTAGAGCAATTTTTATTGCTTTGCACCGATGACAACTTACTTGAAGGATCTTACTCAATCCATATGTAGATATGGTGGACTCTCATGGCAAAACTGGCTTAAGGGTATTTGGAAGCACAAGTAGTATTTCTACTTGGTGCTGAGAATTTGGCTAGCATGAGGGGGAAAGGCAAGCTCAACAAGTTAGAGGATCCATGACAACATACTTTATCTCAGATATAAGAAAGACATAACTCATTACGTTGTCTTCCTTGTCCAATATCAACTCTTTAGCATGTCATATTTTAATGAGTGCTCCCAATCATAAAAGAGGTCAATGATAATATATCTATATGTGAAAACCTCTCTTTCCTTATTACTTACTATTAATTGCAACAATGACCAAAGCTATGTCTGCCAACTCCCAACAACTTTTAATCATCATACTCTTTCTATGTGAAGTCATTACTCTCAATAAGATCAGTATGAACTTTTTGTTTCTTTTCATTCTTTTTCTCTTTTCTTTTATTCACCCAAGATCATGGCAAAATAATCAAGCCCTTGACTCAACACTAATCTTTATTATATATAGCTCACGGACTCGATTACAAAGAGAGATCATAAAGCAAAACTCAAAACTAGATCTTGCCATAAACTTTATTCTACTAAATCAAGATACTACTAATAAGATCGAACTAAGAAAAAGGGTAAAGATAGGAGTTGTGATGGTGATACGATACCGGGGCACCTCCCCCAAGCTTGGCAGTTGCCAAGGGGAGTGCCCATACCCATGTGATTATGTCTCCTTTGTCGGTGAAGAAGAAGGTGGTGATGGATAATCGCACATCAAGCGTAAGAGGTCCTCCAGCTTGCGAATAATGCCCTTGAGTGCGACAATATGCTCCTTCAACAAAATATTTTCTTGTGTGAGATACTTGTTTTGTATACGAGCTAACTCAATCATCTTGAAAGCTTCGATCTCAGTTGGGGTAAGAAGGTTATGATCAAGTTGAAGGATGTCTTTTGCTGCCGGAGCTTGATCCTCCGTGGCCTTCTTGATCCTTTCATCCTTGTTGACCCTTGTGGGTTCTTCCCTCTTCAGATCTATCTTCATTAGCCAAGCATCGTTGTCACCATTATTGGAGGAGGGAGACGACATGATGCCTAGCCTGGAAAACTCTGACAGAAAACAACTCGAAACAAGAACAGAGGAGGTTTGCGTGATACGGGAGTCAAAACCTTCGGGAGAATATATAATGAATTTTTACCGACCAAAATACGTAACGTGCAAGAAAACGGAGTCCGGAAGGCACACGAGGTGCTCACGAGGTAGGGGGCGCGCCCAGAGGGGTAGGGTGCGCCCACCACCCTCGTGGGGCCCTCGTGTCCTTCCCGGACTGCTACTTATTTTTCTATTTTTCTAAATATTCCAAAACGGAGAAATATTGCCTTAAAAATTGTTTTGGAGTCGGTTTACTTACCGTACCACATACCTATTCCTTTTCAGAGTCTAAAACGTTCTGGAAAGTGTCCCTTATGTATTCCTCCGGGGTTACAGTTTCAATAATATTGGTTTCAACATTTATGGGATTACTTGAGATATAATGTTTGATTTTTTAACCGTTTACCACCTTTGGATTTGTGCCCTCGAAGTTGTTGATTTTTATGGCACCGGAACGATAGACCTCTTCGATAACATAGGGGCCTTCCCATTTAGAGAGAAGTTTTCCTGCAAAAAATCTTAAACGGGAGTTGCATAGCAATACATAATCACCCACATTAAACTCACGCTTTTGTATCCTTTCGTCATGCCATCTTTTAACTTTTTCTTTAAACAACTTGACATTTTCATAAGCTTGGGTTCTCCATTCATCAAGTGAGCTAATATCAAATAACCTCTTCTCACCGGCAAGTTTAAAATCATAGTTGAGCTCTTTAATAGCCCAATATGCCTTGTGTTCTAGTTCGAGAGGTAAGTGACATGCTTTTCCATAAACCATTTTATACGGAGACATGCCCATAGGATTTTTGTATGCAGTTCTATAAGCCCATAATGCATCATCAAGTTTCTTAGACCAATTCTTTCTAGACCTATTAACAGTCTTTTGCAAAATTAATTTGAGCTCTCTATTGTTCAACTCTACTTGACCACTAGACTGAGGGTGATAAGGAGATGCAATTCTATGATTAACATCATACTTAGCAAGCATTTTACGGAAAGCACCATGAATAAAGTGTGAACCACCATCAGTCATTAAATATCTAGGGACTCGAAACCTCGGGAAAATAACTTCCTTAAGCATTTTAATAGAAGTGTTATGATCAGCACTACTAGTTGGAATAGCTTATACCCACTTAGTAACGTAATCAACAGCAACTAAAATATCTGTGTATCCATTAGAGGCAGGAAAAGGTCCCATATAATCAAAGCCCCAAACATCAAATGGTTCAATAACAAGTGAATAATTCATAGGCATTTCTTGACGTCTACTAATATTACCAATTCTTTGACATTAATCACAAGACAAGACAAACTTACGGGCATCCTTGAAGAGAGTAGGCCAATAAAAACCAGATTGTAATACCTTATGTGCAGTTCTATCTCCAACGTGGTGTCCTCCATAAGACTCGGAATGACACTTGCGTAGGATATGTTCCTGTTCATGCTCAGGTACACAACGTCTAATAACACCATCTACTCCTTCTTTATAAAGATGTGGGTCATCCCAAAAGTAATGTCTCAAGTCATAGAAAAACTTTTTCTTTTGCTTGTATGTGAAACTAGGTGGTATAAACTTAGCAACAATATAATTAGCATAATCAGCATACCATGGAGAACTACGAGAAGTACTTATAACATTTAATTGTTCATCAGGAAAGTTATCATTAATAGGTAGTGGGTCATCAAGAACATTCTCTAACCTAGACAAGTTGTCTGCAACGGGGTTCTCAGCTCCCTTTCTATCAACAATATTCAAATCAAATTCTTGTAGCAAGAGAACCCATCTAATAAGTCTAGGTTTAGCATCTTTCTTTTCCATAAGATATTTAATAGCAACATGATCAGTGTGAATAGTTACTTTAGAATCAACAATATAAGATCTGAACTTATCACAAGCCAATACAACTGCTAAAAGCTCTTTTTCAGTAGTAGCGTCTAGAGTCTTACTAGCATAATGAATAACATTTAATTTCTTATCAACTCTTTGCCCTAGAACAGCACCTATAGCATAATCACTAGCATCACACATAATTTCAAAGGGTAAATTCCAATCAGGTGGCTGAACAACAGGTGCAGAGACTAATGTTTTCTGAAGTATTTCAAATGCTTCTACACAATCATCATCAAAGACAAATGGTATATCTTTTTGCAATAAATTAGTCAGAGGCCGAGAAATTTTTGAGAAGTCCTTAATGAACCTCCTGTAAAATCCGGCGTGACCAAGGAAACTTCTTATAACTTTGATGTCCTTGGGACATGGCATCTTTTCAATAGCATCAACATTGGCTTTATCAACGTCAATACCTCTTTCAGAAACTTTATTCCCCAAGACAATACCTTCATTAACCATAAAGTGGCACTTTTCCCAATTCAAGACGAGATTAGTTTCTTCACATCTCTGCAAAACTCGATCAAGATTGCTCAAGCAATCATCAAAAGAGGAACCATAGACGGAAAAGTCGTCCATGAAAACCTCACAAATCTTTTCACAAAAGTCAGAGAATATAGCCATCATGCATCTTTGAAAGGTAGCAGGTGCATTACATAAACCAAAAGGCATACGTCTATAAGAAAAAGTACCAAAAGGGCATGTAAAAGTAGTCTTTGATTGATCTCTAGCTGACACAGGTATTTGAGAGAAACCGGAATAATCATCTAGAAAGCAATAGTGTGTATGTTTGCATAATCTTTCTAGCATTTGATCAATAAAAGGTAAGGGGTAATTATCTTTCTTAGTAGCTTTATTTAATTTGCGGAAATCAATTACCATCCTATAACCTGTGATGATTCTTTGTAGAATCAATTCATCTTTATCATTAGGAACAACAGTAATACCTCCCTTCTTAGGGACACAATGGACAGGACTTACCCACTCACTATCAGCAACGGGATAAATTATACCTGCCTCCAGAAGCTTGAGTATTTCTTTTCTTACCACTTCTTTCATTTTAGGATTCAGACGTCATTGAGGATCACGAACTGGTTTGGCATCTGCTTCCAAATTTATTTTATGTTGACATAGAGTGGGACTAACGCCCTTAAGATCATCAAGAGTATATCCAATAGCAGCACGATGCTTCTTCAGAGTTTTCAATAATCTTTCTTCTTCATGCTCTGAAAGGTTAGCACTAATAATAACATGATATATCTTGTTTTCATCAAGATAAGCATATTTAAGATTATCAGGCAAAGGTTTAAGAGGATCCCCTAAAATTTCAACAGGCAAATTGTGTTGCAGAATAGGTTCCTGTTTAAAGAATACTTCATCTATTTCCCTTCTTTCATTCATGAAAATATCATTTTTATGGTCTAGCAAATAGTGTTCTAAAGGATCACTAGGAGGTACGGCAATAGAAGCAAGACCAATAATTTCATCCTTACTAGGTAATTCTTCCTCACGATGTTGTTTACTAAATTTAGAGAAATTAAACTCATGAACCATATCATCCAAGCCAATAGTAACAACATTCTTTTTGCAATCTATCCTAGCATTAACAGTGTTCAAGAAGGGTCTACCAAATATAATGGGACAAAAGCTATCTTGCGGAGAAGTAAGAACAAGAAAATCAGCAGGATATTTAGTTTTCCCACACAAGACTTCAACATCTCTAACAATTCCAATTGGTGAAATTGTATCTCTATTGGCAAGTTTAATTGTGACATCAATACCTTCTAACTCAGCAGGTGCAATTTCATTCTTAATTTCTTCGTATAAAGTATGCGGTATAACACTAGCACTCGCACCCATATCACATAAGCCATGATAACAATGATCTCCAATTTTAACAGAAATAATAGGCACGCCTACCACAGGTCTATGTTTATCTTTATCACAAGGTTTAGCAATTCTAGCAGTTTCACCTTCGAACTGAATAACATGCCCATCAATATTATCAGACAAGAGATCTTTAACAATAGCAATATTAGGTTCTACTTTAACTTGTTCAGGAGGTGTATAAGTTCTAATATTGCTTTTACGAACAACAGTTGAAGCTTTAGCATGATCCTTTATTCTAACAGGGAAAGGTGGTTTCTCAACATAAGAAGTAGGAACAATAGGATCATTATAAGTGACAGTCTTTTCTTCAACTTTAATAGGTGCAACTACTTTTACTTCTATGGGAGGATGATATTTAAACCACTTCTCCTTAGGGAGATCAACATAAGTAGCAAAAGATTCACAGAAAGAAGCTACTATCTCAGAGTCAAGTCCATATTTAGTGCTAAACTTACGGAAAATATCGGTGTCCATAAAAGATTTAACACAATCAAACTTAGGTGTCATACCTGACTCCTTACCTTCGTCGAGGTCCCAATCTTCAGAGTTGCGTTTAATTCTATCCAATAAATTCCATCTGAATTCAATAGTCTTCATCATAAAAGAGCCAACACAAGAAGTATCAAGCATGGTGCGATTGTTTTCAGAAAGCCGAGCATAAAAACTTTGCATAATTATTTCTCTCGGGAGCTCATGATTGGGGCATGAATATAACATTGATTTAAGCCTCCCCCAAGCTTGAGCGATGCTTTCTCCTTCGTGAGGCCAGAAATTATATATATAATTGCGATCACGATGAACAAGATGCATAGGGTAATATTTTTGATGAAATTCCAACTTAAATCTTTTATAGTCCCATGATCTCATATCATCACATAGCCTATACCATATCAATGTGTCTCCCTTCAAATAAAAAGGGAAGACCTTCTTCTTAGCAACATCATCGGGTATACCTGCAAGCTTAAATAATCCACAAACTTCATCCACATATATTAAGTGCTCATCAGGATGCTTCGTTCCATCTCCTGTAAAAGGGTTAGCTAGCAGTTTTTCCATCATACCCGAAGGAAATTCAAAAGGAGTTTCATTTTCAATAGGTTCAGTAGGTTGAGGAGCAACTCTTTGCTCTACTGGACGGGGTGAAGATACCCCGAACAAGCCCCTCAGAGAATTACTTTCCATAGTAACAAGTGACAGTAAATTTCAGCACACTATATAAAATTTTCCTTACCAAATTCGACCTACCAAAGGCGCTACACTCCCCGGCAACGGCGCCAGAAAAGAGTCTTGATGACCCACAAGTATAGAGGATCTATCGTAGTCCTTTCGATAAGTAAGAGTGTCGAACCCAACGAGGAGCAGAAGGAAATGATAAGCGGTTTTCAGCAAGGTATTCTCTGCAAGTACTGAAATAAGTGGTAGCAGATAGTTTTGTGATAAGGTAAATTGTAACGAGCAACAAGTAACAAAAGTAAATAAAGTGCATCAAGGTGGCCCAATCCTTTTTGTAGCAAAGGACAAGCCGGAACAAACTCTTATAGTAGGAAAAGCGCTCCCGAGGACACATGGGAATACCGTCAAGCTAGTTTTCATCATGTTCATAAGATTCGCGTTCGGTACTTTGATAATTTGGTATGTGGGTGGACCGGTGCTTGGGTGCTGTTCTTACTTGAACAAGCATCCCACTTATGATTAACCTCTATTGCAAGCATCCGCAACTACAACAAAAGTATTAAGGTAAACCTAACCATAGCATGAAACATGTGGATCCAAATCAGCCCCTTACGAAGCAACGCATAAACTAGGGTTTAAGCTTCTGTCACTCTAGCAACCCATCATCTACTTATTACTTCCCAATGCCTTCCTCTAGGCCCCAATAATGGTGAAGTGTTATGTAGTCTACGTTCACATAACACCACTAGAGGCTAGACAACATACATCTTATCAAAATGTCAAACGAATACCAAATTCACATGACTACTCATAGCAAGACTTCTCCCTTGTCCTCAGGAACAAACGTAATTACTCACAAAGCATATTCATGTTCATAACCAGAGGGGTAATAATATGCATATAGGATCTGAACATATGATCTTCCACCAAATAAACCAACTAGCATCAACTACAAGGAGTAATCAACACTACTAGCAACATACTAGCACCAATCCCGGACTTTGAGACAAGAATTAGATACAAAGATGAACTAGGGTTTGGAGATGAGATGGTGCTGGTGAAGATGTTGATGGAGATTGTCCTCTCCCAATGAGAGGAGCGTTGGTGATGATTTCCCCGTCCCGGAGGGAAGTATCCCTGGCAGAACAGCTCTGCCGGAGCTCTAGATTGGTTCCGCCAAGGTTCCGCCTTGTGGCGGCGGAGTCTCATCCCGAAAGGTGTTCCCTCTTATTTTTTTCTCATCGAAAGACCTCATATAGGAGAAGATGGGCGTCGGAGAGCCACCAGGGGGCCCACGAGGTAGGGGGCGCGCCCTAGGGGGCACCCCCCACCCTCGTGAGAAGGGTGTGGGCCCCCTGGCCTTCATCTTTGGCGAGGATTTTTCTTTATTTATTTTAAAATGTTCCGTGGAGTTTCAGGACTTTTGGAGTTGCGCAGAATAGGTCTCTAATATTTCCTTCTTTTCCAGCCCAGAATTCCAGCTGCCGGCATTCTCCCTCCTTATGTAAACCTTGTAAAATAAGAGAGAATAGCCATAAGTATTGTGACATAAAGTGAAATAACAGTTCATAATGCAATAAATATCGATATAAAAGCATCATGCAAAATGGACGTATCAGAGCTAATCAAAAATGAGAAAATCACATATTTCTATCACATGTACTATTCAATATAAACTCACATGATCTTTTTACAGGTCACATAAAAACGTATTTCATGATGAAACTACACACACACCTAGTATATATCTATAAGGACTTGTGTATTTATTTGTGGATTTTTTAAAACTTAAAAGGTTGATTTTTGAATGTTCGAAAACTTCGGGCTCCATTGATCCCAAGAGCAAACAAAATCCACTCTCATCTTCGAGGCTATATTAACTCTGCTCAACAAGCTTTCGCTGAAGGTAGAAGAATTAACGATAACATCATCATGCCTTTATGTTAAAAATCAATTTCGCTAAATCTTTTGATTGTTTAGAGTGGAATTTCATTATTTCAGCACTTGCACGTAAAGGGTTGCATGGTATTTTCATCAATCTTATTTATGCATGCATCTCTACACGTGTTTTTAGTGTTACCATTAATGGTCAATCTTTTAGCGTTTCAGAAGTAATAGAGGTATTAGGCAAGCTTGCCCACTTTCTCCTTATTTGTTTATTTGTTATAAATGAGCTTTTATTGCCTCAATGGTGCCATGGCTATGTAAAATCTTTACATAGAATTTCTCTTGGACCAAATTGCCCTCTAGTTTATTATCTCTTCTTTGTTGATGATATGTTGATCTGCAGTACAACTAATGTTCAGGAAGCTCACGTAATGGCTTGCATCATTAACCAATTTTGTGCATCTTCTGTCAAACCTCCCAGTTGAACGAAATATGTAATTCTTTTCAGTGCAAAGGTAAACAATCAAACCAGAGCATATATTAAAGCTACATTTCCTATTTCACATGAGCAACACTTTTACTCACCTTGGCCAGCCTGGCAGACTCTCATTTTACCGGGTAAGAACATAATTGAAGCTTACAACTTTGTGGTGATAGATTTGTAGCCAAACTTTCTTGTTATAAAGCCAATAAGCTATCCCATGTTGCCATACTTGACCTCATTAAATATGTCTTTTCCTTTAGCCCATGTATTACATGTCCAATATCTTGTTCTCTATTTATTGCGAAGTTCATAGCTAGTATTATATTTTTTTTGGTGGACAGGAATAAGAGAGGGGGATAGCTCAAAGAGTCTTTGTTTAAGAGCCTGGAACTGAAGAAGGTGAGTTAGGTATTATAAATATTCAAGGCATGAACTAAGGTCTAATTCTGGCTGCTGCTCGGAGGATTAATGAATCCAAAATATTTTAGGACATGACACGAACCAAGCTAAATATGTTTGGACAACAAGAACTAAAATCCCAAAATCTGGTTTTTGGACCTCTATTCTTAAAATGTTGCCTAAACTAGACTAGTTATGTTACCAAATAACTTAGGGAAACATTTCTTTCTAGAGGAGACCATCCTCAGAGAAGTGCATGGATGAACCCGGGTACATATGAACCCATTTTGAAAAACACATTTCTAAATTCTAAAAAAAATCTGAAAAACATTGTACGGGTACATCTTCATGTTCTATGTGCGTGCATAAATTTTCATGGAAAAATAACTTTTTTTGTGGCCTTTGCAAAAAAGACAAAAAACTATGTCATGGAACACTATTTAGAAGCACTGAAATTTGTCTTTTTTGCGTAGGCAAAACAAAAAGATATTTTTTTCATAAAACTTTGTGTCGCGTACACACATTTGCGAACATGTATGCGTGATATTTTCTTTTCAATTTTTTAACACTTTAAAACATGCTTAAAATACATTTTTTGAAAAGTGGGTGCATATGCCCCTGGGTTCCGATGCTGCCCTCTCACCACCCTCGTGTCTTGCTTGGACTGCAATTATTACGACCATATTATCATGCTTGACTCCAACTTCATCTATCTAGTGAAGGTAAATGGCCTTTGGATCCCTAACCAAAGATAGTGGAATCAGGCTCTTATCTACCGGCTCTTTTATAAACCTACTACTTATGTCATCATTACCACTCATGTCATCTAGGATGACATAAATGACATTATGTGCTGGGATCTCAATCCTAATGGGTGCAACTCTAAAAGTAAATACAAGCTTTGTTTGCAGGATATCCAGGCTAACCCTTGTTGGGGAACGTAGCATGCAATTTCAAAAAAATTCCTACGATCACGCAAGATCTATCTAGGAGATGCATAGCAACAAGATGGCAGAGTGTGTCCACGTACCCTCGTAGACCGAAAGCGAAAGCATTAGGTTAACGCGGTTGATGTAGTCGAACGTCTTCACAATCCAACCAATCCAAGTGCCAAACGTACGACACCTTCGTGTTCAACACACGTTCAACACGATGACGTCCCTCGAGCTCTTGATCCAGTAGAGGGTCGAGGGAGAGTATCGTCAGCACGACGGTGTGGTGACGGTGTTGATGGTGTGATCCACGCAGGGCTTCGCCTAAGCACTACGACAATATGACCGAGGTGGTAAACTGTGGAGGGGGGCACCGCATACGGCTAAGGAACAATTGATGTGCCTTTGGGGTGCCCCCGCCCCCGTATATAAAGGAGGAGAGGGAGGAGGCCGGCTGCCATGAGGGGGCGTGCCAAGGGGGAGTCCAACTTGGATTCCCAAACCTAGTTGGACTCCCTTTCCTATTCCAAGAGGGGGAAAGAGGGAAGGAGAGGGAGAGGAAAGAGGGGGCCGCGCTCCCTCCCCCTAGTCCAATTCGGACTCCCTTGGGGGGGGTGTGCGCCACCCTGCGGGCTGCCCTCTCCTACTCCCTTATGGCCCATTAAGGACCATAACTTCCCCGGGGGGTTCTGGTAACCCCTCGATTCCCCGATGAATATCCGAAACATCCTGAAACCTTTCCAGTGTCCGAATACCTTCGTCCAATATATCAATATTTACCTCTCGATCATTTCGAGACTCCTCGTCGTGTCCGTGATATCATCCAGGACTCCGAACAAACTTCAGTCACAAAAAACACATAACTCATAATACAAATCGTCATTGAACGTTAAGCGTGCGGACCCTGCGGGTTCGAGAACTATGTAGACATGACCGAGACACATCTCCGGTCAATAACCAATAGCGGAGCATGGATGCTCATATTGGCTCCTACATATTCTACGAAGATCTTTATCGGTCAAACGCATAACAACATACGTTATTCTCTTTGTCATCGGTATGTTACTTGTCTGAGATTCGATCGTCGGTATCATCATATACCTAGTTCAGTCTCGTTACCGGCAAGTCTCTTTACTCGTTCCGTAATGCATCATCTCGTAACTAACTCATTAGTCACATTGCTTGCAAGGCTTATAGTGATGTGCATTACCGAGAGGGCCCAGAGATACCTCTTCGATACTTGGAGTTACAAATCCTAATCTCGATCTATGCCAACTCAACAAACACCATTGGAGACACCTATAGAGCATTTTTATAATCACCAAGTTACATTGTGACATTTGATAGCACACAAAGTGTTCCTCCGGTATTCGGGAGTTGCATAATCTCATAGTCAGAGGAATATGTATAAGTCATGAAGAAAGCAATATCAATAAAACTAAACGATCATTATGCTAAGCTAACGGATGGGTCTTGTCAATCCCATCATTCTCTAATGATGTGATCCCGTTGATCAAACGACAACACTTGTGATGTGACCCCAAATGTCGTCGCTAAAAGTATTGTTAGTAAGGTGAACCAGAGAAACACTGGGAAGTATATAGTTCCTGCCAGACGCAATGAGAAAAAGAAACAAGCTACTGTTGTACATTGCAGCAATCAAGGAGTTGAACTGAGAGACAACTTTCTACACTGCGGGAAGACAACAGCACATATTTTCATTGGACATGTTCCTGTTCAGCTTGTTGCACCAGACGACGTGGGGCCTCGATTCAGAACGCCATGCATGCAAAATCATCTACGTGAGGACACAAAGGAGCAGTACTAGTTTGTTTTGTCTTTTGTGATCAGTGTGCCCTATTTTAAAATTAGTTAATTAGTAATGAAATAAGATAGATGAGAGAGGGTTGGATCAATAGTAGTACGTGGTTGTGGTCAGGTCGAGTCCAACTAGTATTCGGAAGGAGTCCAGGTCATTTGTACCTAGTGCCTGCGTGCACTATTAATGGGGCCAGCCGGCCGTGTATCGAGGGGGGTTAGTTTTTTTTGGTGTTAATTGCAAACAGAGGATAATCCGCCAGGTTCCGGCGGCACGCTTCAATCAAGAATCCCATCTAGGGCTTGTGTTTCTTGGCTAGGAGATTAGACGGCGCGCCCTCTAATTTACTGCCGATTCTAGTAGAATCGCCCATGTGCTTCTTCTACCTGAAGACGTACGTGTAGTTCTCACCGGTTTGCATCTACTTGATCGTAAGCCTGTGTTTCTTTCGTCTGTTATTTGGTGTAGACTGGATATTGGACTGGGAGTTGCTGAGTTTGTATTGTGAAAGATTGGGAAATTTATTCACGCCATCGATTTTCTGTCGACGTTCGCATCAAGTGATATTCAGAGCAAGGTTGATCACGGTACAATTTTTTTTTCTCTCGGCTATTTGATTCAATTGTTTGAAAGATGGTGAACTCGCAGCATGAGAAATCTAATCATGAGGAGGGCAATGAACTTCCGTAGGATCTGAATATAAGTGATGATTTACGTATCCATCTGATGTCGATCAAGGGAACGAACAAGAAGCTTGGGACAAGGGTTGAGGAGTTGTCTACAAATATTGTTGGCATCGAGGACAGGTTGAACGAGCGTTTGACTGCCAGCGACCGACAGCGCACTGATAGTCTACAGGTGGTGACTGCGAGTCTTAATCGGCTCACCGCAGCAGTTCAGCGCCTTCAGGCGGGAGATGTGGCTCCCCGACAGTCCCGCTCACCACGACGATGTCGTGACCGCGACAACGATGATGATGGTGATTTTTCTGAGGATTCTGATGCCCGTGGAGGCTTACCTCACCGACCACGACATGATGCTGGGGCTCACCGCCATGCTGGGCGGCGCCGTGACTATGGCGGCAATGGTGCCCACGAGGATGATGGTTTGGGTCAAATCAAGATAACAATACCTGAATTCTCGGGACGTTGTGCTGACCCGGAGAAATATTTGGAGTGGGAGATGCGCGTAAATCAGATTTTTGATGGTCACAACTACTCTGAAGAGAAGAAGGTTCGTGTTGCATCAATGGAATTTACAGAGTATGCTCTTGTATGGTGGGATAATAAAAACCGTACTCATGAGCGACCAGCGACATGGGCTGACATGAAGCGAATCATGAGGGAACGTTTTGTGCCTGCTTATTACACTCGCCAGCTTCATAGTAGATTGCGTCATCTAGTGCAAGGTACAAAATCAGTTGACGAGTACTACAAAGAGATGAAAGTTTTGATGATCCGTACAGCTGTGCGTGAGTCTGCGGAGGCGACCATGGTACGTTTCTTTGAGGGATTAGAAGAAAAGATTCGTGACCGTGTTGATTTAATGCAGTATAATAATATTCATGAGTTGCTTCATCAAGCGGAGCGTGCTGAACGTTGGGTATTGGAGAAGCAAGCTTCAGAGACTCGTCCAACTTACAATAGTGGGCGACGTGGTTCTTCTCCTATTAATGATGGGTTTAGTGCTAAACCGACTCCTTATAAGTCGGGAAGCATTAAACAGAACAAAGTGGCGGCTGCGCCAAAGGAGGTTTCTCAGGTTTCGTCTAATGCAACGTCATCGCATCACCGTAATATTATTTGCCACAAGTGTGGAGGACGTGGACACATGAAGCATGAATGTTCCAATCAACGAAGGGTTCTACTTGTTGATGCGGAATATATTTCAGAATCTGAAGATGAGTCACCTAAGTTAGAGGATGGAATCGAAAGAGGTCATGGTGATACCATATTGTGTTATCCTCAAGATGATCCTGATATGGAGAGTTTGCTAGCACACAAGGTCCAGCGAGATGACAAGGTCATTTTTGAACTAGAACAGCGACGGAGTATTTTTCAAACTGCATGTACCATCAAGGGAGAAGTGTGCAAACTGATAATTGATGGTGGCAGTGCTAGTAACATGATTAGTAAGGATGTGGTGGAGTCTCTTTCGTTGCCAACATGGGAGCATCCAAAACCATACTATATGAAGTGGATAAATGATGTAGGCAAAGTGAAAGTAACACACAGGGTGAAGGTGCCTTTTTCTATTGATGGCTATGTTGGCAAAGTGGAATGCGACATTATGCCACTACATGTCTGTCATCTTATTTTGGGGCGTCCGTGGCAGCACGATGTTAATGCTCTTCATTATGGACGAACAAACAAGTACACTTTTATGCATAAGGGAGAGTTCTATACCATTCTTCCCAAAGATGCAAAGAATATAACGTGTACTGTTGAGGTCTTCAAGAAAAAATCTGCAAGGTATAGGTTGAAACCGAGGACGGTTTCTTTTCAAGGGAGAGAGGATGATGTGACCCCAAATGTCGTCGCTAAAAGTATTGTTAGTAAGGTGAACCAGAGAAATACTGGGAAGTATATAGTTCCTGCCAGACGCAATGAGAAAAGGAAACAAGCTACTGTTGTACATTGCAGCAATCAAGGAGTTGAACTGAGAAACAACTTTCTACACTGCGGGAAGACAATAGCACATATTTTCATTGGACATGTTCCTGTTCAGCTTGTTGCACCAGACGACGTGGAGCCACGATTCAGAACGCCATGCATGCAAAATCATCTACGTGAGGACACAAAGGAGTAGTATTAGTTTGTTTTGTCTTTTGTGATCAGTGTGCCCTATTTTAAAATTAGTTAATTAGTGATGAAATAAGATAGGAGAGAGAGGGTTGGATCAGTAGTAGTACGTGGTTGTGGTCAGGTCGAGTCCAACTAGTATTCGGAAGGAGTCCAGATCGTTTGTCCCTAGTGCCTGCATGCACTATTAATAGGGCCAGCTGGCCGTGTATCGAG
The DNA here is from genome assembly GCF_018294505.1 of Triticum aestivum. NCBI lineage: Eukaryota > Viridiplantae > Streptophyta > Magnoliopsida > Poales > Poaceae > Triticum > Triticum aestivum. Next base: position 106,221,441 of record NC_057794.1, on the reverse strand, counting down.
GGGGGTTAGTCTTTTTGGTGTTAATTCCAAACAGAGGATAATCCGCCAGGTTTCGGCGGCACGCTTCAATCAAGAATCCCATCTAGGGCTTTTGTTTCTTGGCTAGGAGATTAGACGGCGCGCCCTCTAATTTACTGCCGATTCTAGTAGAATCACCCATGTGCTTCTTCTACCTGAAGACGTACGTGTAGTTCTCACCGGTTTGCATCTACTTGATCGTAAGCCTGTGTTTCTTCCGTCTGTTATTTGGTGTAGACTGGATATTGGACTGGGAGTTGCTGAGTTTGTACTGTGAAAGATTGGGAAATTTATTCACGCCATCGATTTTCTGTCGATGTTCGCATCACATGTCTATGGTCAGGAAACTTAACCATCTTTGATTAACGAGCTAGTCAAGTAGAGGCATACTAGGGACACTCTGTTTGTCTATGTATTCACACATGTACTAAGTTTCCGGTTAATACAATTCTAGCATGAATAATAAACATTTATCATGATATAAAGAAATATATAAATAACAACTTTATTATTGCCTCTAGGGTATATTTCCTTCAACCCTGTCAACTCGCTGAGACATGTCTCCACACAAGTAAAGAATATTAGTAACCAATCCTTGAAGGAGAAACTCATGGCACCCAGAGTGCAAACATTTGCTTGTCGACTTTCTAGGAAGGCTCTCCATACTAGCATGAGAGCTGGTAGGTACTTCTTTGATATTAGCAAAAAATGTTGTCGACCTGAGGATGAAGTTCACCTTTTCTTGGATGCTGGGGCGATGACCTTGGTGGTAGTCGCGTTGCTTGTGGGCGGGGTGCACGGCACAGGTGTGGGCTGGTCGCTATGGCCGTTCGAGCGGCGTGGCGGCCGGTGCTTTGGCGAGTGGAGGTGTTTTGAAGGTGGAGGGTGCATGCCAGGAGAGATCCCATGCTTGGTTTCGGTTGGGCCAATGATGGCGGCATCCGCGGGCATCGTCTCCTTCCTGAAGGCGTCGTCGTGGCTACTCTCCTCCTTCGGTTGGTCCAGGTGGAAACCATGATCCTTTGGATTCGGCATGACGACGCTCCGGTGTTGTTTCTCCTTCTTGAAGGCGTGGACTTGGAGGCCTACTTTCACCGAGCTCAGCTTCGTGGATGTTCCTTTACCTGTTGTATCCGCCCTTGGGTGTGTTGTGTGGTGGTGTGGTGTGGTGAGTTGTTTGTGATGATTCTAATCGGTGATGGTTGCTTTATAATATAAAGCAGAGGAAACCCCTTTTCCGTAAGTTCACCTTTTCTTTCTGTATCCTTTTGCTAATGCGGTTTGGTTCAGACATCAATGGTACCTTATGGTGGACAATTTTGTAGCTCCTCCGGACACTTTGCAATGCATCATTATTAAAATTCTTTCTATGAATTATCATTATGCTTCTTTCCATAATATTTTCACTTTCTTATGGTGCCTTTGGAAAAATAGGAATGGTCGTATTTTTTAGAGGAAGATCTCTATACCTTATTAGGTGCACTTCATGGAGAAGTCTATATCTTCTTTCTGACAGTTGGTGGAGGACCTCAAGCATGTCCTTGCTAATTTGGATCAGAACATGAACAATACTACCTCTAATGTGATGCATATGTAGGGGCATAATTTAGCTTGTGATCTTCTTATTACAGCTACAAAGATCTTTTCGGGTGCTTCTTGAAAGAACACAAGTATTTCTGGCAAGGGCCAATCTCCGACAACAAGTCTTGGAGTTTCCTTCAGGTGGTGGACGAGATTCAAGCCTCTACGGATTAAGTCTTATCTACATTTTCTGCTGAAGCTGGAGCTCTTTGTCTTGATGTTGCCGCTGGAAGGCGTCTCGACCTATGGGGAGCAACTTTCTTGACAGATAACTTTACTTTAGCTAAAACAACAACTCTTAGGAGCATCAATTCTTCTCATTCTAGATGGGAGATCAGATAGCAACTTGCAACATTTATCTTAGTTATGGATCTACAATTGTGCTCACCCGGTTCTTACTAGTCAAGTAGAGCATGCCTTAGTGTAGGATCGAAAGTATGTCTAGAGAGGGGGTGATTAGACTACTTGACCAAATAAAAAACTAGCCTTTTCCCAATTTTAGTTCTAGGCAGATTTTAGCAACTTGGCACAAGTCAAGCAATCAACCTACACATGTAATTCTAAGAGTATAGCAGCAGAATGTAAAACAATTGCATATGAAGGTAAAGGGGGGAGTTTGGAGTGTGCAAACGCAATTGGAGACACGGAGATTTTTGGCGTGGTTCCGATAGGTGGTGCTATCGTACATCCACGTTGATGGAGACTTCAACCCACAAAGGGTAACGGTGGCGCGAGTCCACGGAGGGCTCCACCCACGAAGGGTCCACGAAGAAGCAACCTTGTCTATCCCAGCATGGCCATCACCCACGAAGGACTTGCCTCATTCGGATAGATCTTCACGAAGTAGGCAATCTCCTTGCCCTTACAAACTCCTTGGTTCAACTCCACAATCTTGACGGAGGCTCCCAAGTGACACCTAACCAATCTAGGATACACCACACTCCAAGAGGTAACGAATGGCGTGTTGATGATGAACTCCTTGCTCTTGTGCTTTAAATGATAGTCTCCCCAACACTCAACTCTCTCTTACAGGATTTGGATTTGGTGGAAAGATGATTGGAATGGAAAGCAACTTGGGGAAGGCTAGAGATCAAGATTTATGCGGTTGGAATGGAATATCTTGACCTCAACACAAGTGGAGGTGATTCTCTCTCAGAAAATGTATGTTGGAAGTGTAGGCATGTTCTAATGGCTCTCTCCATGAATGAAGAGTGGGTGGAGGGGTATAAATAGCCTCCACACAAAATCTAACCGTGTCACACAAATCACCAAATTCGGTGGGACCGAATCATGAAACTCGGTCAGACCGATTTAGTTCAAAATGTGAACGTTAGGATTTTCAGTGGGACCGACATGTCAACTCGGTGGGACCGATTTTGTTAGGGTTAGGGCATAACGTAATCTTGGTTAGACCGATTACACAAACTCGGCGAGACCGATTTTGGTAATGGACTAACAGAGAGTTGGTCAGGCAAACTTGGTGGGACCGATTCGCTCATCTCGATTGGATCGAAACGTTACGAAAGGGAAACCGAGTGTTTACATTGCAATCTCGGTAGGACCGATCGCTCATCTCGGTTTGACCGAAACGTTATGAAGGGAAACAGAGAGATTACAATCCCATCTCGGTGAGACCGAGATCCCTATCGGTGAGACCGAAAAGACTAGGGTTTCTGGCAGTGGCTATATCAACTGAACTCGGTGGCGCCGGATAGAAAGTTTCGGTGGGACCGAGTTTGACTTTTGGTTTGGGACATGTGTGAATGTGAGAAAGTAGTTGAGGGCTTTTGGAGCATATCACTAAGTACTTTGAGTAAGCAAGCCATTAGGCAACACCTCATCCCCTCTTGATAGTATTGGCTTTTCCTATGGACTCAATGTGATCTTGGATCACTTAAAATGAAAAAGATGTAGAGTTCTGAGCTTTGAGCTTGAGTCAATTCTTTGTCCTTAGCATTTTGAGGGGTCCACTTTTCTTATCCATGCCATGCCAATCATTGAGTTTTCCTGAAATGTTTATCTTGAAATAACATTAGCTCAATAAATTATATGTTGTTAGGAATTACCAAAACCATTCAGGAATAGTTGCACTTTCACTTAGTTGTCTTGAACTTGCTCATAGTCATCTCGCAAGAAAAAAAAAACTTGGTCATAGTCGCTCCAATATCCTTTTCTTGCTTGCTGAACTGTCTTGGAGTGATTATTCATGTTGTAACTTGTTCCTGAGCAAAGTTTGATGAAATTTGACGCCTTGGGCGCCTCTGATTTGTTAAAAAAAATGTGGTGGCAGCAGCCATAATTTCGGAGAGAAGATGAGGCATGGCATCTTTGCTGTAAATACCACTACCTGCTACCACTCTCTCGTCTCTCCCCCTTTCTTTCTCCGTGGACACAGCGGCGACCCGCAACAGCGCCCAACCACCTGCGGCGCGACCTAGCCGGCGACCGGCGGCACCACCTCCGGCGAGGGGCGGCGTTCAGGTAACAGCCTCTCCCCTGCCTACATGTCTCCGCTTCTCCCCTCGCCTATAGTTGCTCTTTAACCTAAAATCTGAGATCGTGGGGATTTCCTGTCCTTTTTCCCCTAACCAACGCGCGATTCTCGTTCTCTGCTGAATGCGAGCAACCAAACCCTAGTCTTCTTTTGCGAGGACCCATCTAGTCGCGCTCTAGGTTCGATTTTGTTCTTGAAAAAAACTCGCTTTCCACCAAATTTTGGGGGTTTACCTTAAGTCCTAGTAAACCCCACTCGATGCTTCTAGAGGAGGGAGGGAGGGAGACGACATCCATGCATTCCCTGGTTATTAACGGGGTTAAAGACGTAGTATTATTCATGCGAGATCTCTATTCATGCCGTGCCCAGGTCAGGAAACTTTTTCGCAGTGTCCAAAACTCCACCTTGAAATTGTATGGCGTTTCAGGTCTGAAATGTTGCAGGTTCAGGAAAGATGATCTGGGTGCCTCCTTCAGTAATGTCTCCTTTGTTAGTTATCCGACACCGGACCTAGTTCTTGCATATACTGCTGCTTTTGTTCTTTAATTTTGTTCGAAATGCTTTCATGCTCTCCTAACAAAGCCTTGCACCTCCTTGGTGGATGAGCGCCAAGGCGGCGGCCTCGGATTGCAATGCATTTGCATTCATGACTCTATGGGGCAGGGCTGTGCCTTTGCATTGTGTGGGTGGCGACCTGGTGCTGTGTAGGTAGCGAGTTCGTTGACCCGGTCGATGCGACCCGAGGGGTCGGTCTGGCTGGTACGTCTAGGCAGCGGCCTCGGATTTTCCCGCATCATTTGTGGTCTGCAGGCGGGCGTCTCGTGTAGCATGGGCTATGGCGTTAGTTTTGTGCAACGGTGCGGCTTGCCTACGAGTGGTGGAAGTCGGAGCGGCGGCTCCGGATCCGAGGGTGTGTGTTTTGGTGCGGTTGTAGCTGTCGTGTGGTCGACGAGGCTTTGTCGCTTGTGCGCATTTTGGCCTAGTTTCCCTTATGAACTGGGCTGCTATGTTTGGTTTTCGATCCGGTTTTCGTTATAAACTGGACACTCTTGGCATGTTGGCCACTTTGAGTAATATATTCATGGTCAGTATGTTGATTGCCATGGTAAATCCATGCCCGCCTTTTGGTCATTGTATTGGGCTATGTTCCCTGTTAAAGTTAGCATGAATCATGGCAGAAATCTAGTAGTACTAATAGTCGGTGCCTTTGAATGCTGATAAATTTCTGAGATCTTTCCACACTAAGGGACTGCCGAAAGAAAAGTCTTCTCTGATTTTGAGTTGCGAGTAGGCAAATGAACTAGCAGGAACAAACTTCTGTATACACGGTTAGTCGTTAAAGGCCCCAAAACCGGTATGTCTGCGCATGTCAAATGCACATAGAGTTGTTTGATTACTTTGGTGTGCTGCGCGGTGAAACCGGTAGATACATGACGGTCTTAATACAAAAGGTAGAAACGGCATTGCCCCAGTCGCTTGTAGAAAGACATTTATTTCCTCTTTAGGATTTTATCTGTTGCTCCTAATTTAATGTTATGTCCCCTGTTAAAGTTAGCATCAATTATGGTAGAAATCTAGTGGTACTAATAGTTGGAGCCTTTGAATGCTGATAAATTTCTGAAATCTTTGCACACTAACGGACTGCCGCAAGAAATGTCCTCTCTGATTTTGAGTTGCGAGTAGGGAAATGAACTAGCAGGAACAAACTTCTGTATACACGGTTAGTCGTTACAGGGCCCAAAACCAGTATGTCTGCGCATGTCAAATGCACATAGACTTGTTTGATTACTTTGTTGTGCCCCGCGGTGACATGGGTTGCTGCTCTCTGCAATGAGAAAAGAATGTCACGGTTACTTCCATCAACTGTAGTTTGTTTTGAGATTTGTGTGGGTTTTTTATAAGTATGCTGCACCACAACTCTTTTGATGCATTTATGTAAGTTGACCAAAAGCACACTTATTCTACAATTGCTGAGTACAATATATAGCAACTAGCTATAAATTCCTGAGAAGTATAACATAGAAGTGAAAAACCATAGTTTTAAGCCTTTAGTGTAGCATGCCTAATACGTTGTTGTAGTAGATACATAACGGTCTTAATACAATAGGTAGAAACGGCATTGCCCCAGTCGCTTGTAGAAAGACATTTATTTCCTCTTTATTTTATCTGTTGATCTTATGACAGTATATTTGCAATTGTATGTTCTCTATAACAGAAGAAATGCGTTTTAAATTTTTCCTGCCTATAATAGCTTAAACATGTTTCTCTATGGTATTCAGTGAAGGATTGTTGCACCACCTGAAGGCTGATATTATTCATGTATAAATTTGACTTTTGGCAGGTTGTCAACCATGGTTTTCCTTCAGGAGGAGATGTCTTGGAACGTGCTGATCTCACCGGACCAGCTGAGCCCCAAGGGCCTGCTGCTCCGCAAGTCCATCATCGTGCGTCTTCTGGAGGACGTCACCAACAGGAAGGCCTCCAAGGAGCATGGCTACTACATTGCTGTCAATGAGCTGAAGACAATATCTGAAGGGAAGGTTCGTGAGCTGACCGGAGATGTTCTTTTCCCGGTCACATTCACCTGCATCACTCAGAGGCCTATGAAGGGGGAGATCTTGGTCGGCTCCGTGGAGAAGATCCTCAAGCACGGCGTCTTCCTCAAATCTGGGCCAATCGAAAGCATCTTCCTGTCGGAGAAGTCGATGAGCGACTACAAGTACATGGGCGGCGAGAACCCCTTGTTCATGAACGACCACTCGAAGCTGGAGAGGGACACCGCCGTGCGCTTCAAGGTCATGGGGTTCCGCTGGATGGAGGCAGACCGCCAGTTCCAGCTCCTTGCGTCGCTGGCTGGTGATTTCCTCGGGCCGCTGTGAGCTGCTTCGGAGATGCTAAACCTGGTCCCTGCTGTACATTTTGGTATCCTGGTGGTGGTGGATGAACTTTGCTGTTGTGATGGGCGATGGCATATGTTTGCCGTGACTTTTCGCAGTTGATGCAAGCTGTAGGGTGTTATGACAATGGGATTTAGCTCCATGTCTTGAACTCATCAGTGTAGTGTGAATTATGACGAGCCTGCGTTTGAAGATATCACTTTTAACCTGGATGCATGTGTTTGTGGCCTTCTACTTGCTTGCATGCTTCCCATTTGATCTTTGCTTAAAGCAAATACAAACGCTGGTAGGATTATCATCATGATCCACTGTGGCATCAGATGCAACCGTAATGTGACTGTTCTTTTAATGCTGAAAGAAAATTACTAGCATCTGCAATGGACAGCAGAATCCATTTTATTCAGACTCTACAAACTGTATGCAACAAACAGCAGCACGGACTGACTCATGGAGCAAAAGCTAGGCTGAAGATAAGCACACAAATGTACAGGATGTACAGGACACATGCACAGATTACACACACCTGGGAATCATCCACAGGCTAATTGTCAATTATTATTACAAATAACACTGGATGGTTCAATAAGTTGCGGCCAACTGGATATATAGGACTCTGGCAAACTAAAACACATGTGGACATTTGCGATGATGAGATCAGGCATGGTTACTCGCTGGCTTGACAACGGTGACAGGGCAGGCGGCATTGTTCACGACGTAATCGCTGACGCTGCCCAAGAGCACCCTGCAGTTCAGAGATACAAAAGATCAGCACTCTATTATGATGAAACAAACACACAATGTGGCTTAAGAACAGCTTGGAGGTCGTTTGGCCGGTGGTCGCAACCTCTTGAGCTTGCCAAGGCCCCTGCTCCCAATGACCAGGGAGCTGATGGGCATGTCATGGATGGCTTGGCACAGCTTCTCGCGGGGATCTCCAAACAGGACTTTTGAAACCACGGAGACCTGTCGACAAATGAAAACGCGGAATTTTATTACAGGAAATGTGTCGAGGAGATCATGTATGATGATACATTATGGTCTGGAGTGGTCACCTCCTTCTGCTTAGCTATAGTGTTGAGCATGTCCAGCGTTTCAGCATCAGGCTTCACCCCATATTTCTTTGCAGTTGAAGGGTGAGAGAACTCCGAGAGGGGGATCAAAGCTGAAATGGAAGAAAGAAATGAGTACAGTGAGCACTGAGCAGTAGGCCACAGTTGTAAAACACGTTGATACAAGGTGTGAGCACACTAGGATCTTTCACATGTAAACTGCATGAACAAGGAATATCACACAAGCCATTCATGGTTAAATTCGCTATATGAACAGGAATAACTAGTTTACTCATTGATGCGTCCATATTTATCGCTGCCGTACATTAAAAAATGTAACATAATCTAAGCCGCAATGATGGATAGAGTATCTTGATTCTTTGGAACATAACTGTTGTGCATTAAGAAAAAAAAGAAACCTATTGGCGGACAGAACGGTTCTCTGAAGCTTAAATTGGAAGTGTAGCAAATCCTATGATCCCTGTGTAGTCATTACAATTTGCAAGCGCCAACAAATTACTATTGTTCATCCAGGTTAATGTTTAGCAAAACAAACAGGTTAGACCCGGAGCTTAATAAGAAATGGTTAGATCCAGAGTTTAGATCGAGTGGTCAGTTCGGCAAACCGAAATCGGCGCCGCTGCTCCAGAGTTAAAGCGACACCTAGGATCGGTTGCCAACCGCGCCCCGGACAAGCCATGCTCTGTCTTCGCTAGCCCCCCTTCTAAATCCAGTCAAAACAAATTCTACAACCAGAGCAGGATATTGCTGGTGTTATGCTCCGGTACAGCGAAAGGCAGACCAATTAATTCCAAGACAAGAAGCAAGTAGGCAACAGACATGACCACGAACATACGCGTGCGGGTCATGGCAACCGCTACCCCTTGCGCCGACGCGGCTCGTACAGATCGGAATCTTAGCACGGATCGGGGGGATTGGTGGGCGCGACAAGGAACTAAGATCAGGAGCAGCAAGCAGGCTGACAGGTACACAACTGGTTGCGGTACAGTAGCAAGAACAGGAGGACTAGGGAGGAAGAGGAGGAAGGAGTTTGGTTGGTACGCACGCGAGCCGGAGGCCTCCCAGAGGAGGGTCTCGCCCTGCTCGTAGTCGGGGTCCTTGAGGACGTGCAGGAGGAGCAGGTTGTCGCCGGAGCGGAGCAGGTTGTCCGCCGCCCACTGCAGCGCCGCGCGGCTCCCCTCCGAGAAGTCCACCGCCAGGCCCACCCACCTCTCGCCGTCCGCAGCCATGGCCGATCTCTTCTCTTCTCCTCGCTCGGCTCTTGGGTGGTGGTGGAGGTCACCGCTGTTTGGAAGGAAAAGTTGGGAGACGCAGGAACAATTAAGGACGACGACGACGGTGGTGGCCTTCTCTTGTCGGCCAGAGGATATTTGTTTGACGCGGTGCGGTGCTACATGGCATGTGTGCGTGATTGAGGGCGCCCACATGCGCACCCGCTGGGACACCTTTGGAAATTTCCCTCTCTGCCTCCTGCAAAGATTCTTCTTTCTCCTAATGTTTGTTCGCAATCTGGAAATATTTCAGAAACTTGGGGCAATTATTATTACAGATTTCGGCGTGTAATCTAGTATAGTACAAGATGATTTCTGCATGGACAGATTTCGTGACTCCTTGGGGGAATTATGGATTTAACCCGCAAAAGAAAAGGAATTATTGAATTTTGAAACTTGGAAAATATCCATACTCGACACTTGAATTACTGTATTTTTGTTGCCAGTTCTAGAGCAACTAAAAGTTCCCCTCTGACGAAAAGTCCGGCTGAAGGTTCTACAAGAGACAAGTTTCTTTCTGCCAATTCATCAAAGCCAAGTTTGAAACGGTGGTGTGGACTCCACGCGCTCTCTCTCTCTCCATCAAATTAAAATCATTAAGCTACCCATGAAGGGCGGCCAACCAGCTATCCCATGTGGCGCAAGCTGGTTGGCCGCGGTGAGAAATCTTTTGTTATTTTTTTAGATGAAAGTGTGGATTATTTTTCAAATGTATTTTTTTAGATGGAGATGAGGATCTCTGGTATTTTTTAAATGAAGGGTTATGCAAAGTGGCACTCGCTGATAGGCTGTTGTGGATTTTTTTTCTTTTTTACTTTTTTTTAGATGAAGGTGAGGATTTTTTTTAAATATTTTTCAGACAGAGGCGAAGATCCAAGGACTTTATGTATTATTTTATTAAAAGAAAATATGCATACAACTTTCTCTCAAACGGCGTAACCGGGTGGCGCCCCATATGCCAACAGGCGTACTACCATGCCAAGTGCTGCACGACTATGGCACGCCACGGCGCGGTATGCTTCTGGAGTGATCACCAGCGCTGATGGGGACAGCTGAAGGTGCCGATGGATATTTGGAGGTCCACGTCACAATCTCGTGTGTGCATTTTCCTCTTTTCGGTTGTTTCTTCCCCCGTTCGCACCGAAAAGTTTGGTCTGGTTACTTTTTTTTACGAGGAAGCGTTTAAGAGCAACTTCGATGGGCCGACCCAAACGGATGATGTTTTTATTCGTTTTTTGTCCGCTTGGATCGGCAACACAAACGTCCGACGTTGTGTTTGGGTCGGCGTGAGCGCCCAACGCTGGCCCGACCCATTTCGTCGACGCGCCAAAAAAAATATTGCGAGCAGTTTGAAAATAAATATATGCATTTAATTAAACATAAAAGCCGGTCACGAAGGCCGGCGAAAGTCCACATTACATTAATAAAAACACTAAAAACAAGATGACGTGCTGCCCTAGGCGTTCTCGTCGGCGGCGGCGTCTGCGTCGGGACCGGTGAGGTCGATCAACGTCGACGCAGGGCCGTCCCAGGGGAACGCCGTGTTCCAGACGGCGGCGATGTCGGGCTTTGCCGTCGCTGCCTTGGCCTGACGCGCCTCCTCGTCGGCCTCGCGCTCGAGCATCTGCAGACGCTCGCCCTCCCGGCGCTCCTCGGCCAGCCGAACGCGGTGTCAATGGTCGAGGTAGGCCGCCTCCTGCTTCTCCGTCGCCCCGAGCCAGATCGGCGGAGCGCTGACCCACTCGCGCACTACTACGGTCCAGGAGTAGCGCTCGCGGTAGGCCGGCTCCTCCGGCTCGGCTTTGGGCGGGGACGGCGGGGCCACCGGCGGCACGACGCAGTCGCCCACCGCGGAGAGGGCCATGGCCTCCGCCATGGCAGCCTCGAAAGCCGCCTCGTCCGCCTCCCTCCATCGCTCCTCCTCCTCGCTCTCCTTGATGGCCGCCTGGTAGGCGGCCTCGGCCTCCTGGTCCTCGTCGCGGACGACGAGCGTGGGCGGCGGCAGGCTATGGTCGACGCCGCGTCGCCTCGCCTCCTCGTGCTCGAAGGCGAACCATCGAGCCCAGTTGGGCGAGTCGGCGGCGAAGTGTGGGTCGGCGCGCTGCTCCGACGTCAGCAACGCCCGCCGGTGATAATCCACAAGTATAGGGGATCACAATAGTTTTCGATAAGTAAGAGTGTCGAACCCAACAAGGAGCTAAAGGTAGAACAAATATTCCCTCAAGTTCTATCGACCACCGATACAACTCTACGCACGCTTGACGTTCGCTTTACCTAGAACAAGTATGAAACTGGAAGTACTTTTGTAGGTGTTTTTGGATAGGTTTGCAAGATAATAAAGAGCAAATAAATAAAAGCTAAGGGATGTTGTAAGTAAAGAAGCAATAAAGTAAATATAGCGAGTGTGGAAAAGTGATGGTAGGAGTTGCGAAATTGTCCCTAAGCAATTGACTACTTTACTAGACCGATAACAAGTATTATGTGGGAGAGGCCACTGCTAGCATGTCATCCATAACTTGGAATTCTATGCACTTATGATTGGAACTATTAGCAAGCATCCACAACTACTGACGTTCATTAAGGTAAAACCCAACCATAGCGTTAAGATATATTGGTCCCCCTTCAATCCCGTATGCATCAATTTCTATGCTAGGCTGAAGCTTCTGTCACTGTTGCCCTCCAATACATAGTCCTATCAACATACAACTAACCCTATGGTGTGATCCACGCGCGTAGTCATATGATGGGCACCAAAGGACAGCAACATAACCACAAGCAAATTAAATCAATCATAGCAATTCATCAACCACCGATAGGACAACGAAAATCTACTCAGACATCATAGGATGGCAACACATCATTGGATAATAATATGAAGCATAAAGCACCATGTTCAAGTAGAGGGTACAGTGGGTTGCGGGAGAGTGTACCGCTGTAGATAGAGGGGGGAAGGTGATGGAGATGTTGGTGAAGATGGCGGAGGTGTTGGTGTAGATCACGGTGATGATGATGATGGCCACGACAGCGTTCCGGCGCCACCGGAAGAGAAGTGGGGAGGGGGCCCCTTCGTCTTCTTCTTCCTTGACCTTCTCCCTAGATGGGAGAAGGGTTTCCCCTCTGGTCCTTGGCCTCCATGGCATGGGAGGGGCGAGAGCCCCTCCGAGATTGGATCTGTCTCTCTTTCTCTCTCTGTTTCTGCGTTATGTTCTGTTGCCCTTTCACCGTTTCGGGTATATATGGAGATTCGTAACTCCGATTGTATCGAAACCTTCGCCGTGATTTTTTCTCGAAAATTAGCTTTCTTGCGGCCGAAGAAGGGCATCAACCGCCTTACGGCTGGCCCACGAGGGTCAGGGGTGCGCCCAGGGGGGCAGGCGCGCCCCCCTGCCTCGTGGCCACCTCGGGCACCGTCTCGCGTGGATTTTTCTTCCGTAATTTTCCAAATATTCCAAAATAAGCTCCGTCCATTTTTATCCCGTCTGGATTCCGTTTGATATGGATATTCTGCGAAACATAAAATATGCAACAGACAGGAACTGGCACTGGGCACTGGATCAATATGTTAGTCCCAAAAATAGTATAAAAAGTTGCCAAAAGTATATGAAAGTTGTAGAATATTGGCATGGTTCAATCAAAAATTATAGATACGATGGAGCCGTATCAGCATCCCCAAGCTTAATTCCTGCTCGTCTTCGAGTAGGTAAATGATAATAAAGATAATTTTTGATGTGGAATGCTACCTAGCATAATCTTGATCATGTAATCTAATCATGGCATGAATATTAAGATACGAGTGATTCAAAGCAATAGTCTGTCATTTGACATAAAAACAATAACACTTCAAGCCTACTAATAAAGCAATCATGTCTTTTCAAAATAACATGGCCAAAGAAAGTTATCCCTACAAAATCATATAGTCTGGCTATGCTCCATCTTCACCACACAAAATACTCACATCATGCACAACCCCGATGACAAGCCGAGCAATTGGTTCATACTTTTTAACGCACTTCAGCATTTTCAACCCTCACGTAACACATGAGCGTGAGCCATGGATATAACACTATAGGTGGAATAGAATGGTGGTTTGCGGAGAAGACAAAAAGGAGAAGATAGTCTCACATCAACTAGGCATATCAACGGGCTACGGAGATGCCCATCAATAGATATCAATGTGAGTGAGTAGGGATTGCCATGCAATGGATGCACTAGAGCTATAAGTATATGAAAGCTCAAACTGAAACTAAGTGCACTACAAAAAAATACACTTCCGTGATGATACGTGTTTGTCATAGTAGGTCGCGTTTTTTGTCATGCATGTACATCCATGACAAATTTATGAGAGAATCAAGATAGTCATACCTGTGTTGTCGTATAAGTGTTCCATGGCATTACCAAAATTATCATCACGAAAGTGTCCACTTCCATGATGATAAATCGTGCGTCACAAAAGTGTTTTCATCAAGGGTGACCGACACGTGGCATCCACCGTAACGGAACGCCGTTAAGCTATCGGGTCGGGTTTTGGATCCGATAACCCGTTAACAGCCTCGACCAATGGGGATTTTCCATGTGTAAAATCATCATTGGCTAGAGGAAACATGTGTCGGCTCATCGTTGGGACAGATGTCATCCACTCATTGGACAGGAGGCGCCTATGATAGGTCGACACGTGGCACGGTCCAACAGTGGCCCATTCCGGTGAAAAAGGCCGGCCCAGTAAAAATTAGCAGGCCGGCCCATATAAGGCCTACTTGTGTCAGGTCCATTTAAGCCCACGGCCCATACGAGATGTGCCAATTCGGCCCGTTAAAGATTTGACACCATTGCAGCCCATCGTTAGTTTGAGCGCGTTAACAGCCCGCTATATATTTGGGCTCAATATCGGCCCGATGAGATTTCGGCCTGTTAACGGCTCATTTAATGGATGGGCCAATTTTACATCTTTCGGCCTTTTAGCGACACATTTAAATGTTGGGCTAATTTCCGGCCCGATGTGTCTTTCAGCTTGTTGACGACCCATAAATCTGATGGGCCATTTGTAGTCGGACCTGTGTTTCGGCCTTTTAGCGGCCCATTTAAGTGTTGGGCCAATTTCTGGCCTGGTGTCACTTTCAGCCTGTTGACGGCCCATAAATTAGTTGGGCCAATTGTAGTCGGACCTGATTTTTGGCCTTTTAGCGACCATTTAAGTGTTGGGCCAATTCCCGGCCCTGTGTGCCTTTCGGCCTGTTAACAGACCATAAATGAGTTGGGCCATTTGTAGTCGGACCTTAGTTTTGGCCTCTTAACGGCCCATGCCCTTCATGGTCCAATACCAGCCTGGTTTCTCTTTCGGCCTGCTAAAGGCCCACAACACAGTTGGGCCGTTTACAATACGACCTGACTTTCGGCCTCTTAGCGGCCCATGCTCTTCATGGTCCAATACAAGCCCGCTGTCTCTTTCGGCCTGCTAAAGGCCTATAGTATAGTTGGGCCATATGTAGCCCAAACTTAGTAACGGCCTGTTAACGGCCCGTGAAATAAATTGGGGCCACCTGTTGCCCGCTTCGATGTCGGCCTGTTAACGACCCGGGAGGTAAGAGGGCCGACCATTAACTTTCGGCCTAGTAACAGCCCATTAACTTAATGGGCCCACTAAAGTTCGTTCATGTCTTTAGGCCAAATTAGATAATTTGAGCCCATTACGATGAGCAAAGGTACGACATACAGGGAATAACGTTGCATATCCAGAATATATTACAGGAAATTACATCCACTGGGCAATCAAAGATTGATACCAGTGCAAATAAATGAGCAGAACCTAACCATCTACAACGTCACAATCTGCAACCTCAGCACAGATGACACCCATAAGCATGTGGGCAAGTTCTTGCTGCTTTGCCACACTGTCTCTGAAAACATTGATCAGTTGTTGTGTCGCACGACTCTGCACCTCTGATTCATCCACCATTTCCATCATTGCTTCAGCCATTGATTGGTTCACAAACATACATTTATTCCGTCGCATTCTAGACAGAGGATACTGAATAGATTCAGATGGAGATTTTGGCAGGCTTGTATTATTGATAGTGGAGAGTGTCTTGACCACTGCATCATAACATAAATTCGGACGGGAACCAAAGAAATTAATCATGAGTTATTGCCATATTACCTGTGTTGGAAATATGCCCTAGAGGCAATAATAAAAGGATTATTATTATATTTCCTTGTTCATGATAATTGTCTTTATTCATGCTATAATTGTGTTATCCGGAAATCGTAATACATGTGTGAATAATAGACACCAACATGTCCCTAGTAAGCCTCTAGTTGACTAGCTCGTTGATCAACAGATAGTCATGGTTTCCTGACTATGGACATTGGATGTCATTGATAACGAGATCACATCATTAGGAGAATGATGTGATGGACAAGACCCAATCCTAAACATAGCATAAGATCGTATAGTTCGTTTGCTAGAGTTTCCCAATGTCAAGTATCCTTTCCTTAGACCATGAGATTGTGTAACTCCCGGATACCGTAGGAGTGCTTTGGGTGTACCAAACGTCACAACGTAACTGGGTGACTATAAAGGTATACTACGGGTATCTCCAAAAGTGTCTGTTGGGTTGACACGGATCAAGACTGGGATTTGTCACTCCGTATGACGAAGAGGTATCACTGGGCCCACTCGGTAATGCATCATCATAATGAGCTCAAAGTGACCAAGTGTCTGATCACGGGATCATGCATTATGGTACGAGTAAAGTGACTTGCCGGTACCGAGATTGAATGAGGTATTGGGATACCGACGATCGAATCTCGGGCAAGTAACATACCGATTGACAAAGGGAATTGTATACGGGGTTGCTTGAATCCTCGACATCATGGTTCATCCGATGAGATCATCGAGGAGCATGTGGGAGCCAACATGGGTATCCAGATCCTGCTGTTGGTTATTGACTGGAGAGCAATCTCGGTCATGTCTACATGTCTCCCGAACCCGTAGGGTCTACACACTTAAGGTTCGGTGACGCTAGGGTTGTAGGGATATGTATATGCAGTAACCCGAATGTTGTTCGGAGTCCCGGATGAGATCCCGGACGTCATGAGGAGTTCCGGAATGGTCCGGAGGTAAAGAATTATATATAGGAAGTGCTATTTCGGCCATCGGGACAAGTTTCGGGGTCACCGGTATTGTACCGGGACCACCGGAAGGGTCCCGGGGGTCCACCGGGTGGGGCCACCTGCCCCCGGGGGCCACATGGGCTGTAGGGGGTGCGCCTTGGCCTATATGGGCCAAGGGCACCAGCCCCAAGAGGCCCATGCTCCTAGGGTTCAAGAAGGGAAGAGTCCCAAAGGGGGAAGGCACCTCCTAGGTGCCTTGGGGAGGAGGGATTCCTCCCTTGGCCGCCGCCCCCCTAGGAGATTGGATCTCCTAGGGCCGGCGCCCCCCTAGGCCCCCTATATATAGTGGGGAGATGGAGGACTTCTAACCCCATGCCTTTGGTGCCTCCCTCTCCCTCTCCAACACATCCTCCTCCTCCATAGAGCTTAGCGAAGCCCTGCCGGAGTACTGCAGCTCCATCACCACCACACCGTCGTGCTGCTGCTGGAGCCATCTTCCTCAACCTCTCCTCCCCCCCTTGCTGGATCAAGAAGGAGGAGACGTTACGCTGACCGTATGTGTGTTGAACGCGGAGGTGCCGTCCGTTCGGCACTAGGATCTCCGGTGATTTGGATCACGTCGAGTACGCTTTCCTCATCCCCGTTCTTTGAACGCTTCCGCGCGTGATCTACAAAGGTATGTGGATGCAATCCAATCACTCGTTGCTAGATGAACTCATAGATGGATCTTGGTGAAACCGTAGGAAAAATTTTGTTTTCTGCAACGTTCCCCAACAGTGGCATCATGAGCTAGGTCTATGCGTAGTTCTCTTGCACGAGTAGAACACAAATTTGTTGTGGGCGTATATGTTGTCAACTTTCTTGCCGCTACTAGTCTTTTCTTGCTTCAGCGGTATTGTGGGATGAAGTGGCCCGGACCAACCTTACACGTACGCTTACGTGAGACCGGTTCCACCGACTAACATGCACTAGTTGCATAAGGTGGCTGGCGGGTGTCTGTCTCTCCCACTTTAGTTGGAGCGGATTCGATGAAAAGGGTCCTTATGAAGGGTAAATAGAAGTTGACAAATCATGTTGTGGCTTTCACGTAGGTAAGAAAACTTTCTTGCTAGAACCCTATTTCAGCCATGTAAAACTTGCAACAACAATTAGAGGACGCCTAACTTGTTTTTGCAGCAAGTGCTTTGTGATATGATATGGCCAAAGTTGTGATGAATGATGAATGATATATATGTGATGTATGAGATGTTCATGCTATTGTAATAGGAATCATGACTTGCATGTCGATGAGTATGACAACCGTCAGGAGCCATAGGAGTTGTCTTTATTTTTGTATGACCTGCGTGTCATTGAGAAACGCCATGTAAATTACTTTACTTTATTGCTAAATGCGTTAGCCGTAGTAGTAGAAGTAATAGTTGGCGAGCAACTTCATGGAGACACGATGATGGAGATCATGATGATGGAGATCATGGTGTCATGCCGGTGACAAGATGACCATGGAGCCCCAAGATGGAGATCAAAGGAGCTATGTGATATTGGCCATATCATGTCACTATTATTATTATTTGATTGCATGTGATGTTTATCATGTTTTGCATCTTGTTTACTTAGAACGACGGTAGTAAATAAGATGACCCCTCATAATAATTTCAAGAAAGTGTTCCCCCTAACTGTGCACCGTTGCGACAGTACGTTGTTTCGAAGCACCACATGATGATCGGGTGTTAGATTCTAACGTTCACATACAACGGGTGTAAGACAGATTTACACATGCAAACACTTAGGTTGACTTGACGAGCCTAGCATGTACAGACATGGCCTCGGAACACAGAAGACTGAAAGGTCGAGCATGGGTCGTATAGAAGATACGATCAACATGAAGATGTTCACCGATGTTGACTAGTCCGTCTCACGTGATGATCGGACACGGCCTAGTTAACTCGGATCATGTTATACTTAGATGACTGGAGGGATGTCTATCTAAGTGGGAGTTCATTGATTAATTTGATTAGATGAACTTAATTATCATGAACTTAGTCTAAAAATCTTTACAATATGTCTTGTAGATCAAATGGCCAACGTAATCCTCAACTTCAATGCGTTCCTAGAGAAAACCAAGCTAAAAGACGATGGCAGCAACTATACGGACTGGGTCCAGAACCTGAGGATCATCCTCATAGCTGCCAAGAAAGATTATGTCCTACAAGCACCGCTAGGTGACCCTCCCATCCCACAGAACCAAGACGTTATGAACGCTTGGCAGACACGTGCTGATGATTACTCCCTCGTTCAGTGCGGCATGCTTTACAGCTTAGAACCGGGGCTCCAAAAACGTTTTGAGAGACACAGAGCATACGAGATGTTCGAAGAGCTGAAAATGGTTTTTCAAGCTCATGCCCGGGTCGAGAGATATGAAGTCTCCGACAAGTTCTTCAGCTGTAAGATGGAGGAAAATAGTTCTGTCAGTGAGCACATACTCACAATGTCTGGGTTACATAACCGCTTGACTCAGCTGGGAGTTAATCTCCCGGATGACGCGGTCATTGACAGAATCCTCCAGTCGCTTCCACCAAGCTACAAGAGCTTTGTGATGAACTTCAATATGCAGGGGATGGAAAAGACCATTCCTGAGGTATTTGCAATGCTGAAATCAGCAGAGGTAGAAGTCAAAAAGGAACATCAAGTGTTGATGGTGAATAAAACCACTAAGTTCAAGAAGGGCAAGGGTAAGAAAGCCTTCAAGAAGGACGGCAAGGGAGTTGCCGCACCCGGCAAGCAAGCTGCTAGGAAGAAGCCAAAGAATGGACCCAAGCCCGAGACTGAGTGCTTTTATTGCAAGGGAAGTGGTCACTGGAAGCGGAACTGCCCCAAATACTTAGCGGACAAGAAGGCCGGCAAAACGAAAGGTATATGTGATATACATGTAATTGATGTGTACCTTACCAGTATTCGTAGTAGCTCCTGGGTATTTGATACCGGTGCGGTTGCTCACATTTGTAACTCAAAGCAGGAGCTGTGGAATAAGCGGAGACTGGCAAAGGATGAGGTGACGATGCGCGTCGAGAATGGTTCCAAGGTCAATGTGATCGCCGTCGGCACGCTACCTCTACATTTGCCTTCGGGATTAGTTTTAAACCTTAATAATTGTTATTTAGTGCCAGCTTTGAGCATGAACATTGTATCAGGATCTCGTTTAATTCGAGATGGCTACTCATTTAAATCTGAGAATAATGGTTGTTCTATTTATATGAGAGATATGTTTTATGGTCATGCTCCGATGGTGAATGGTTTATTCTTAATGAATCTCGAGCCTAATGCTACACATGTTCATAGTGTGAGTACCAAAAGATGTAAGATTGATAATGATAGCTCCACATACTTGTGGCACTGCCGCCTTGGTCACATAGGTGTCAAACGCATGAAGAAGCTCCATGCTGATGGACTTTTAGAGTCTCTTGATTACGAATCATTTGACACGTGCGAACCATGCCTCATGGGTAAAATGACCAAGACTCCGTTCTTAGGAACAATGGAGCGAGCAACCAACTTATTGGAAATCATACATACTGATGTGTGTGGTCCAATGAGTGTTGAGGCTCGCGGTGGCTATCGTTATGTTCTCACCCTCACTGATGACTTGAGTAGATATGGGTATGTCTACTTAATGAAACACAAGTCTGAGACCTTTGAAAAGTTCAAGGAATTTCAGAGTGAGGTTGAGAATCAACGTGACAGGAAAATCAAGTTCCTGCGATCAGATCGTGGAGGAGAATACTTGAGTCATGAGTTTGGCACACACTTAAGAAAATGTGGAATAGTTTCACAGCTCACGCCGCCTGGAACACCTCAGCGTAATGGTGTGTCCGAACGTTGTAATCGCACTCTATTAGATATGGTGCGATCTATGATGTCTCTTACCGATTTACCGCTATCTTTTTGGGGCTATGCTTTAGAGACTGCCGCATTCACTTTAAATAGGGCTCCGTCGAAATCCGTTGAGATGACACCGTATGAATTATGGTTTGGGAAGAAACCTAAGCTGTCATTTCTGAAAGTTTGGGGATGCGATGCTTATGTCAAGAAACTTCAACTTGAAAAGCTCGAACCCAAGTTGGAAAAATGCGTCTTCATAGGATACCCTAAAGAAACTATTGGGTATACCTTCTACCTCAGATCCGAAGGAAGGATCTTTGTTACCAAGAATGGATCCTTTCTGGAGAAAGAGTTTCTCTCGAAAGAAGTAAGTGGGAGGAAAGTAGAACTTGATGAAGTATTACCTCTTGAACCGGAAAATGGCGCAATTCAAGAAAATGTTCCTGAGGTGCCTGCACCGACTAGAGAGGAAGTTAATGATGATGATCATGAAACTTCAGATCAAGTTGCTACTGAAATTCGAAGGTCCACAAGGACACGTTCCACACCAGATTGGTACGGCAACCCTGTCTTGGAAATCTTGTTGTTAGACAACGGTGAACCTTCGAACTATGAAGAAGTGATGGCGGGCCCGGATTCCGACAAATGGCTAGAATCCATGAAATCCGAGATAGGATCCATGTATGAAAACGAAGTATGGACTTTGACTGACTTGCCCGTTGAGCGGCGAGCCATAGAAAATAAATGGATCTTTAAGAAGAAGACAGACGCGGATGGTAATGTGACCATCTATAAAGCTCGGCTTGTCGCTAAGGGTTATCGACAAGTTCAAGGGGTTGACTACGATGAGACTTTCTCACCGGTAGCGAAGCTGAAGTCCGTCCGAATCATGTTAGCGATAGCCGCATTCTATGATTATGAAATATGGCAAATGGACGTCAAAACGACATTCCTTAATGGTTTCCTTAAGGAAGAATTGTATATGATGCAGCCGGAAGGTTTTGTCGATCCTAAGAATGCTGACAAGGTGTGCAAGCTCCAACGCTCGATTTATGGGCTGGTGCAAGCATCTCGGAGTTGGAACATTCGCTTTGATGAGATGATCAAAGCGTTTGGGTTTACACAGACTTATGGGGAAGCCTGCGTTTACAAGAAAGTGAGTGGGAGCTCTGTAGCATTTCTCATATTATATGTAGATGACATACTTTTGATGGAAAATGATATAGAACTATTGGACAGCATTAAGGCCTACTTGAATAAGAGTTTTTCAATGAAGGACCTTGGAGAAGCTGCATATATATTAGGCATCAAGATCTATAGAGATAGATCAAGACGCCTCATAGGTCTTTCACAAAGCACATACCTTGATAAGATATTGAAGAAGTTCAATATGGATCAGTCTAAGAAGGGGTTCTTGCCTGTGTTACAAGGTGTGAAATTGAGCTCAGCTCAATGTCCGACCATGGCAGAAGATATAGAAGAGATGAGTGTCATCCCCTATGCCTCAGCCATAGGTTCTATTATGTATGCCATGCTATGTACCAGACCTGATGTAAACCTTGCCGTAAGTTTGGTAGGAAGGTACCAAAGTAATCCCGGCAAGGAACACTGGACAGCGGTCAAGAATATCCTAAAGTACCTGAAAAGGACTAAGGAAATGTTTCTCGTTTATGGAGGTGACGAAGAGCTCGTCGTAAAGGGTTACGTCGACGCTAGCTTCGACACAGATCTGGATGACTCAAAGTCACAAACCGGATACATGTATATTTTGAATGATGGGGCAGTAAGCTGGTGCAGTTACAAGCAGAGCGTCGTGGCGGGATCTACATGTGAAGCGGAGTACATGGCAGCCTCGGAGGCAGCACATGAAGCAATTTGGGTGAAGGAGTTCATCACCGACCTAGGAGTCATACCCAATGCGTCGGGGCCAATCAAACTCTTCTGTGACAACACTGGAGCTATTGCTCTTGCCAAGGAGCCCAGGTTTCACAAGAAGACCAGGCACATCAAGCGTCGCTTCAACTCCATTCGTGAAAATGTTCAAGATGGAGACATAGATATTTGTAAAGTACATACGGACCTGAATGTAGCAGATCCGTTGACTAAACCTCTCCCTAGAGCAAAACATGATCAACACCAGAATTCCATGGGTGTTCGATTCATCACAATGTAACTAGATTATTGACTCTAGTGCAAGTGGGAGACTGTTGGAAATATGCCCTAGAGGCAATAATAAAAGGATTATTATTATATTTCCTTGTTCATGATAATTGTCTTTATTCATGCTATAATTGTGTTATCCGGAAATCATAATACATGTGTGAATAATAGACACCAACATGTCCCTAGTAAGCCTCTAGTTGACTAGCTCGTTGATCAACAGATAGTCATGGTTTCCTGACTATGGACATTGGATGTCATTGATAACGAGATCACATCATTAGGAGAATGATGTGATGGACAAGACCCAATCCTAAACATAGCATAAGATCGTATAGTTCATTTGCTAGAGTTTTCCAATGTCGAGTATCCTTTCCTTAGACCATGAGATCGTGTAACTCCCGGATACCATAGGAGTGCTTTGGGTGTACCAAACGTCACAACGTAACTGGGTGACTATAAAGGTATACTACGGGTATCTCCGGAAGTGTCTGTTGGGTTGACACGGATCAAGACTGGGATTTGTCACTCCGTATGACGGAGAGGTATCACTGGGCCCACTCGGTAATGCATCATCATAATGAGATCAAAGTGACCAAGTGTCTGATCACGGGATCATGCATTATGGTACGAGTAAAGTGACTTGCCGGTAACGAGATTGAACGAGGTATTGGGATACCGACGATCGAATCTCGGGCAAGTAACATACCGATTGACAAAGGGAATTGTATACGGGGTTGCTTGAATCCTCGACATCGTGGTTCATCTGATGAGATCATCGAGGAGCATGTGGGAGCCAACATGGGTATCCAGATCCCGATGTTGGTTATTGACCGGAGAGCGATCTCGGTCATGTCTACATGTCTCCCGAACCCGTAGGGTCTACACACTTAAGGTTCGGTGACGCTAGGGTTGTAGGGATATGTATATGCAGTAACCCGAATGTTGTTCGGAGTCCCGGATGAGATCCCGGACGTCACGAGGAGTTCCGGAATGGTCCGGAGGTAAAGAATTATATATAGGAAGTGCTATTTCGGCCATCGGGACAAGTTTCAGGGTCACCGGTATTGTACCGGGACCACCGGAAGGGTCCCGGGGGTCCACCGGGTGGGGCCACCTGCCCCCGGGGGCCACATGGGCTGTAGGGGGTGCGCCTTGGCCTGTATGGGCCAAGGGCACCAGCCCCAAGAGGCCCATGCGCCTAGGGTTCAAGAAGGGAAGAGTCCCAAAGGGGGAAGGCACCTCCTAGGTGCCTTGGGGAGGAGGGATTCCTCCCTTGGCCGCCCCCCCCTAGGAGATTGGATCTCCTAGGGCCGGTGCCCCCCTAGGCCCCCTATATATAGTGGGGAGATGGAGGACTTCTAACCCCATGCCTTTGGTGCCTTCCTCTCCCTCTCCAACACATCCTCCTCCTCCATAGAGCTTAGCGAAGCCCTGCCGGAGTACTGCAGCTCCATCACCACCACGCCGTCGTGCTGCTGCTGGAGCCATCTTCCTCAACCTCTCCTCCCCCCCTGCTGGATCAAGAAGGAGGAGACGTTACGCTGACCGTACGTGTGTTGAACGCGGAGGTGCCGTCCGTTCGGCGCTAGGATCTCCGGTGATTTGGATCACGTCGAGTACGCTTTCCTCATCCCCATTCTTTGAACGCTTCCGCGCGTGATCTACAAAGGTATGTAGATGCAATCCAATCACTCGTTGCTAGATGAACTCATAGATGGATCTTGGTGAAACCGTAGGAAATTTTTTGTTTTCTGCAACGTTCCCCAACAACCTGGCCTAGATTTACTAGAAAGAAACAATGGGGTTGCCTTACTGTTTTCGGAGTTTGTCTTCTTATCTTCAGCAGCCTGCACAAAATTAACACACTAGCATTGCTATCATTGGCCAAGTCAGATAATAGGAAAGCAACATTGACACAACGAACATTTGGGCAACTAGCCTACACCAAATTAACACAATATGGCACAACTATCATCAGCCAGGTAAGGTAATACGAAAGCAACATTGACACAATGAATGAATGGGCAACCAGAGAAGCACTACAATTCAGTAATGTGCGTGATATGAGATAGCACATTCATGCAGCCCAGTACGCAAAACTACTAGGCAGTTTTCCTTACAAAAATCAACATTGGCGCCTTTAACATTTTGCTACAACTAATTTTAGATCAGATAAATGTTAGATTCAGGCCGATTAACAAAATACATGCTGATGTAAAAATATAGTGATATACAACAAGTACTTACATCAGCACTGGAGCACAGAGAATTCCTGCAAGATATTTTCCTCGAATACGATCCCAATGGAGGAAGTCTTGTATCGTTTAACCTTATTTTCTAAAAGAGAGACGGGTAAGAAACATGTAGAAAATATGATCAGAATGCTATAAAATTTCATGATGCGAGGATACGCACACGCTTCTTAGAATGGAGTTGACATTCTTTTGCTGGACTGGAGTAGACTAGTTCTTTGGCCACTGGAATTGCTTATTATCAGTGGGAGTTGGGTTTCTTTGTGCTAGAGCAGTATCTATGAAAAATGGAGTTGGTTTATTATCTCCTGGCGTTTGGATCTTTTGCAAAGACCTGTTTTGTAACCCTTCAGATTCACATGGCCGTCTTCCCCTTGCATGCCTTATATAGAAGAATGGTGATTCAGTTATAAAACATGCTACAGCAGAGATGGAATATGTACTGAAGAATAAAAAGGCATGACATATTGACATGTATTCACTCCATCCGGAAATAAATGGATGAGTCTAGGCATATTTCAGTTCTAGATACATCCAGTTTTATCCATTTCTTTGACATTTAATCCGGACGGAGGGAGTATGATGTAAGAGCTAGGGATACGACAGGACAACACAGTAAAAAAACACTGAAAAACCCACTGCAGAACCAAAGTATTCAAACCCACTGATATGAGATAGTACACTCATGCAGCTCAGGATGCAAAACTACCAGGCAGTTTTCCTTGCAAAAATCAACATTGTGGCCTTTAATCATACATTTTGCTACAACTAAATTTAGATTAGATAAAGGTTGGATTCACGCCGATTAACAAAATACATGCTGATGTAAAAATATAGTGATATACGACAGGTACTTACATCTACATTGGAGCACAGAGAATTCCTGCAAGAATCTTTCCTCATAAACGATACCATTGCAGAAAATCTTCTATCTGTTAAGCTTATTTTCTAAAAGAGAGATGGGTAAGAAACATGTAGAAAATATGATCAGCATGCTATAAAATTTCATGATGCAAGGATACACACACGCTTCTTAGAATTGAGTTGAGATATTTTTGCTGGACTGGAGCGGACTAGTTCTTTGGCCACTGGAATCTGCTTATTATCAGTAGGAGTTGGGTTTCTCTGTGCTGGAGCAGTATCTATAAAAACTGGAGTTGGTTTATTATCTCCTAGCGTTTGGATCTTTTGCAAAGACCTTGTTTGTAACCCTTCAGATTCTAACATAGTCGTCTTCCCCTTGCATGCCTTGTATAGAAGAATGGTGCTTTAATTATAAAACATGCGGCAGCAGAGAGATGGAATAGGTACTGAAGAATAGGAAGGCATGACATATTGACATGTATTCCCTCCATCCGGAAAAAATGGATGGATCTAGGCGTATTTCAGTTCTAGATACATCATTTTTTATCCATTTTGGCAACATGTAATCCGGACGGAGGGAGTATGGTGTAAGAGCTAGGGATATGACAGGACAACACAGCAAAAAAAAAACACTAGTTGAATGTAAAACTGTATGCTAGCGGAATATGTACTGAAATAACTAAGGCAACATACACGTGTATGATTGGGAAAATAAGATGGCATTGCAACAGAGCACTATAACAAGACTTCAATGTAAAAAAAATATGGTATGGTAGACAGATGAAGTACATACTGATGAATAACAATGCATAAGATATTCAGAAGCATGATGTCCAAATTAAGCATATGGCATTGCGATAGAGTAGAATGACAGTACTTGAATTTGAAAACATGTTATCATGAATGGAATAGGTACTGAAAAACAGGAAGGCATGACATATTTACGTGCATGATCAGCATGCTAAGCACATGGCATTGCAACAGAGTAGATACACTCCAGGACATTATATGCATGTTGTACCCATATCATAGGCCAAGTTAGAGCAAAGACCTTGTGGGGTGAAGAGGATTCATCATCTTTCTGCAAGTCTTCTGAAGAACTGCCTTTACATGTTCCATCATATTGGGTATCATTGACATCAAGTTTATTGGCCTTTACATTGCTCCGTGAGGTTCTTGTGGATATATCAGTGTGTGCAATTATATCTGACATGCATGGAAGACAACTAGTAGTTAGATTTATGTAATGAGTGCCTGTAGGAGACGACATAAATAGTAGGACTGGGGTTAACTAGCAGCAACAGGTCTCATAAACTAAAGGGAGAACACAGATGAAAGCTACAGAATATGTATCGTTTGTACTCGAGATTAACTAGATGCCAAACAAAAGTATTAAAGAACAACATAGGAAATACTAGAAGTGGTATAATACTATAATCACCAGCCTGTGGGATAGCATTGGATGATGGATGATAACTATGGAACAGTGTTACTGTCGGGGATATACCCCGCGGCGTAAACCGGATGGAAGTATAACCTGGCCAGACTAGGCGTTTCATTGGTAAACCGGTAGAGGATTGGCGGTTTACGTGTCTGGCGGTTCACTGGTATGACGATTCACGAGCCTGAAGATTCATTGGTGACCCGGCGCATATTCTAGATGCATGACAAGGCCCAAGGACCAGCAGGCCGGTTTAGGTTAATGGTGGGCCGGTTTAAGAGGAAAGGCATGAGGAACATTTATCTTACAAGGAGCTAAGACCTGGACTTGTATCCGGTTTGTATTAGAGATAGATGAAAGTGCGTTATATCGACTAGAGGGGGGGGTGAATAGGCGATTTTTATGAAAGTCTTCAAAACGTGGAAGTTTCGAAGACAGACGATAGAAATAAACCTATTACCATGCAGCGGAAGGTAGACTACACTAGGCAAACCATAGTCAAGTATTCAATGGAGTGAGAGCACAATGACTAATAGCAGCAATGTAGTAAGGATCAGGTAGGAAGATATTATGAAGCCAAACAGAACACGCAGTCACTCAGTGAAGACAAAAGATAGTGCAAACATACAATGACTTCACAAGGAGTAACAGTAAGTAAAGGGAAGGGAAGGATGAAACCAGTGACTCGTTGAAGACAATGATTTGTTGGACCAGTTTCAGTTGCTGTGACAACTGTACGTCTGGTTAGGGCGGATAGGTATTTAAACCTGAGGACACACAGTCCCGGACACCCAGTCCTGAACACGCAGCTCAGGACACCCAGTCCTCACCGTATTCCCCTTGAGCTAAGGTCACACAGACCTCGCCCAATCACTCTGGTAAGTCTTCAAGGTAGACTCCCAAACCTTCACAGACTTCGTTCACCGGCGATCCACAATGTCTCTTGGATGCTCAGAACGCGACGCCTAATCGGCTGGAGGATTCACAGTCCTCAAGTGTAATAAGTCTTCAGATCACACAGACAAGAAGACTTAAGTGATGCCTAATTCTCTTTGGCTCTGGGTGGTTAGGGCTTTATCCTCGCATGGAATTCTCTCTCAAAGGCTTCGAGGTGGGTTGCTCTCAAACGACAAAAGCCGTACTCTAACTCTGAGCAGCCAACTGTTTATGGTTGTAGGGGGTGGGCTATTTATAGCCACTAGGCAACCCGACCTGATTTGTCCGAAATGACCCTGGGTCACTAAGGAACTGACACATGTTCCAACGGTCACATTTCAAACTCACGCGACAGCTTTACTTGGGCTACAAGCAAAGCTAACTTGTCCGACTCTGGACAAGTTTCGCTCTCATAGTCTTCAGTCGAAGACATAGGTTTTGGTTAAGCATCACTTCAGTCATTCTGACTGGTTCTCTTGGACCCCACTTAACAGTACGGTGGTTCCTATGACTCAATCAGAGAAGAAAAAAGAACTACGAAAGATCTAAGTCTTCGAGCTCCATAGGCTTCATGCGACGTCTTCTCTTGTCATAGTCTTCAATGTGAATATCTTCATATACCACCTTTGACATCAATGTCTTCATACATTTTTAGGGGCCATCTCTGGTAGGAAAACCGAATCAATGAGGGACTTCTACCTGTGTTATCCTGCAATTCTCACAAACACATTAGTCCCTCAACTAGGTTTGTCGTCAATACTCCAAAACCAACTAGGGGTGGCACTAGATGCACTTACAATCTCCCCCTTTTTGGTGATTGATGACAAACTAGTTGAAGTTTTCAACGGGGAATATAATATGTGAAATTGTAAAGGATAAGGAATTGTCTTCATAAGTTGCAAGGTCTCCCCCTGAAGATGTGCATATAAGTAATTTGCTTTTGGAATGCAAATGCACATGGCAGGTTGTACTTGTGGAGATCCTCTTCAACTTATGATGACAATTTTATTATGCATGTGAAGGTATGTGAAGATAATGACATGCATAATGGAAAATGGACGTCTGCAAAATGATCTAAGTGCGGAATTTATCGTCGCACATGCAGAATTTATCATCGCATCACAACGTGGCAAATAAGTAGCAACTCAAAGAACCAAATGTATCAAAGCAAACGAGAGTTGTAAACACGAAGCAAAAAGTATAAAGCACCCGCGCATATGGACCCGCTTGAAGACTATCAAACTCATATGCTTCTCCCCCTTTTGTCAGTAAGGACCAAAAAGGTTTGAAGACATAGAGCATCTACTCGTTCCCATGAAGAGCAGGTGAAGCAGCAGGGTCATCGGTGGTGTTCGGCGGTGCAGAAGAACTTGGAGCAGTGTCGAAGCGTGCTGAAGGAGGTGGCGGTGAAGTAGCATCGTCTTCATCCTCGATCACTCTGGCATTCACAGTTGCAGCAGAGGAAGAGAACTCAGAGTCTTCAAGAGATGGAGTTCGTCGCAGCACTGCCCTTCGAGGAGGTGTGGAGTCAAACTTGAAGCGTTCAGAGAAGCCATCCTCTTGAAGATCATCTTCAGAGCACATCAGCGTCAGCCCCTTCCATGTGCGTCGAGAGGTTTCATGGGCAACAAAAGCATTCTTGGTGGCAAGATTGCGAATGCGGTTGACATCCACCAAGAGGCTTTGCATTTGACGCTTCAGCCAGTCATGATGCCTATCATGTTTCTGATGAAGAGCCACAAGAAGCTCTCGGTCGTTGAGAACACGAGTGCGCTTCTTGGGTCGTTGGGCAATTGTGCTATCAGTGGCTTCAGTAAGAGCTGGATGCGGTGCACGTGTAGTGCCAGCCAAATGATACACACGAGTGACTGCTTCAACTCCTTCAATGTTCTAAGAAAAACTTTGATGCTCTGCATTCTGAAGACTTAGAGGTTGCTTGGCAGGCTCAGGATAGATGGCTTCAATAGACATATCCACATCAGGCAGAAAGATCCGATGATTGCGAGCAGATGGCTGATATGAGATAGCGGAGTGAAGTTTGATCAGCCGCATTGCCCATGGGGCGTAGAACTTCAAGCCAAAAAGATCAGAGCCTGAGGCAGCAAGTTGGCGAATGAAGAAGTCCTGTGCATTGAAGCATTTGCCATGAAGAATATAGAAGACCAAAGTCTTCATTGTACCTTCCAGCTTGGCATGTGGAGAATGTCCTTTGATGGGCCAGAGAGTTCGCCTTATGATGTGATAAATAGTCCTTGGCAGATACTCAAGGTCTTCAACAAAGAACTCCTTGGGATATGCAGCATCTTGGGGCAATGGCTTCATCATACTGAGCATCTGACTCACGTTAGGTTCAGGCTTCTGAAAGATGCTCTTCACAGCTTCACTGTGAAGTTGACAGCCAGATTCATAGAGATCGCCAGGAGTGGGTAGACCAGTGAGCTCAATGATGTCAAAGGCTTTGGCTTCGTGATGAACGTTTCCTATCATCCACTCCAGGACCCAAGTCTTAGGATCTCTGTTATACCCGCGGATGTGAAGTGTGGCATAGAATTGGAGCAACAACTCTTCATTCCAATGCTCTTGATTGGTGACGAACGACAGCAATCCAACCTCTTTGAAGCAATCCAGAGCTTCTTCCAGACAGGGCAGACCAGCTATTGCTTCAATGTCAAGACGCTTGTGTGGGAAGATGCGACCTTGATTGTAAAGAATGCAGGAGTAATAGCTTCGCTGTGGATAGCTCTAGAATCGATCAGATGATATTCTTTCCCTTGAGTAGGGGTTCCTGGAGCTATTGAAGAAAGTGTTATCTGCTTTGAAGCCATTGATATTGAAGGATCCAGGTGCTGATGCAGGACCTGGGAACCTGGGCAATCTTGGGATTGGCTTCTGTACCTGAGGCATGTGCTCAACATGATAGTCGAACTGAGGACCGGCAGCAGGCGCAGGAACAGAAGCAGTGGGATTAGTGGCTTCGCTGACTTCTGGTGCTTGGGTTGGTGAGGGCTCCACATTAGCTTCAGCCATGACAACGTCAGTGGCTTCGTTGGTGTTGGTGGTGGCAGCCTCAAGATTTTCAACCTCCACTTGACGAGCTGGAGGGTCGGTCACAGTCACATTCTCCTCGAGAACCGCTTCTTGGTGGGACAGGGGAGTAGCAGCTTGTGGGGCTTCTTCTTCATCGGCTGATGCAGCCGGAATGTCTTCAGCAGCTGTAGCTTCAGACGCAGAGACTGGAGGCCTTGGTCCTTTGCGAAGCCTGCGCAACGCTGGCGACACCTATGGAGTTGGTGTTGGCTGGGCCTCAAAGTCTTCTTCCTCTTGTGGGCGATCAGCCCATGAAGCATCCTGAGCAATTGGCGTCAGAGGACGACCAATGCTGATGAGTTCACTGTGTGTTAGCACAGGCGATGATACCTGTTGGTGCTCGAGCTAAGGAAGAACTGCATCATCTTCAACATGGTCATGGTGACCAATGTCTTCAGCAGCGATGGGATCAGCTGCTGGAAAGTCTTTAGCTTCATGAGCCTCTGTGAAAGCAGGCTCATGGACAGTCAGTTGACATTCTTGCGGTTCAGCGTCAGGGTGAACCATGGAGATGGGTTCAACAATCAAGGGCTCTGTGTGAGCAGCTCGTTCCTTCTTGGTCTTCCTCTTCTTCTTGGAGGGGGCAGTAGGAGAGGCTTCAGGATGTTTCCTCTTCCTGACTTCAGCCTCAGCAGTCCTCGTCTTCTTCAGCTCTGAAGCGATTGACCGGGCCTTTGGCTTCGAGCCAGTCATGCTAGTTGGGAAGACAATGGGATCTGCTTCCTGCCTTGGTGCAAGAGGTTCGGCCACAATGGGCTTCTTCTTCTGCTTAGCAGCCATCCTGGGATCAATGCCCGAACGCCCAAGCGCCTTGCGCTTCTCAGTCTCATTGTAGGCTTGCACACACTTGTCTGCCAGGCTCTTCATGCGCTCCCGAGACCCCTGAGCTTCTGCGCGTTTCATGAGAAAGGCTTCTTTGAGCTCGTGCAGCATAATCTTGAAGTTTTTCACCTCTTGCACGCTGAGCATGGCCATATGCTTCTTGAACTGAGCCTTTTCATAGTCAATCTTTTGCTTCAGTTTGATGATGCGCTGAGCGAGAGCTAGCTCTGAAGCAATGGCGCCATGGAAGGTGACACTGAGGCCAATGGGTAGTTGCAGATCTTTGAAGCTGATGTTTGGCGTGTCAAACCACTCATCGATGAAGTTGTGGATGATAGTCATGTCAAAGAGAGGCAGATCATTGAAGATTTCTGCTTCTTCTTTGCTCTTGATGAGTTGCTCAAGAGTGTCATCTACAAGATCTTCATCACTGGACAGATCAATGGCATCGTTGCGCAGAATGGCAGCAGCTGTCAGCTCTTGGCCGGTGTGTGGCAGAGGCATCTTGACCTTCTGGGGCTTGGAGATGCGTGACAAATCTTCAGACTGCACACTGTCTTCATGAGGTGAAGTTGCCAATGGCTTTGCTCGTGAGATTTTTGGTGCAGAGGCAGGCTTGGAAGCTTTTGGCTGCTTCAGTTTCTTTGGCTTCGACGCTGCAGGCGCTTCATCTGAGTCAGCGTCATCTGCAGGCTCATTTACGACAATCCCTTGAACCACTATATGGGTGATGAGACCTTCAAGGTTGTAGAAGGGCCCAAGAAGATTGGGTTCAGCTTCGCGAGTTCCATCGGCACGGGGAGCAGAGGGACCAGGGTTGAAATCTAATCCCAAAGACTTCTTGTTCTGCTTCGCTGAGTTCTGGGCAAACTGGAAGTTGCGCTTAAACAGATTGTCGTCACGATACCATAGCAGTGACGATGGGTCAGCATCCGTAGGCTGTGGTCCACGGACCATGCAGGGATAGAAGCCTTGTTTAATGGCTTCATCTCTGGTCCTGGGCTGAAGATTTTTGTAGAGGATGTCTCCCCATGGTCGCTTGATGGCATTCTTTTCAGCATATTCCTTTGTCACAAATCTGTACTTGAACCATTGTTCTGCCCAATAGCGTCGAATCCATTGGATTCGTGTCTTGCGCTGATTGTAATCCTCTTCAGGATCTGTCTTGTACAGCTCTGAGAGGTCATCGGGCAGATCTCTTGATGTTTCTCCTCGATGCTTTCTGCCACCCTTCCTTGCTAATTTCTCTGAAGCCATGAACTTTAAACTGAAAGGCTTCAATACGTTCAAAGGCTTCAAAGGTTTTCGCTTGCTGGACAAACAGGAACTGGCTTTGGGAGAATTTATGTGATGCTATAAGTATTCTGCAAATGAATGCAGACTATGAGAATCAAGAGATTCTCCCACAGACATGTACCTGTGACAGCATTAAGGTGCGAGGGAAGGGGAAGAGTTCATATGCATTCTCAGAAGATTTTGAAGATAAATCAGTTTAGAAGACATTGACCTCATCGTGCGAAGACATTCACTCATAGATAAGGAGTTGGTTCCAGATTTGTACGAATCCACGGATCAGTACAAGTGAGGAATCTAACTACTTGTGAAGCATAAGTGAATATACTAGGCATGTTATGAGATGCAGTATGAAAGAGATCCAACTTGTGTGAATAGAAACTGCTTGTGGTAGAAAGTGATAAACCTATAGGATCAAAGGGGCCGTAAAAAGGAAGTTTTATTTACCACACGAAGAACTTCTAGATGGAGTGGAAGAGGAGGCCGAGCAGTTCGATCTTCCGTGCCCTAACTTGGCGACGGAGGACACCTACGGCGACGGCGGAGAAGACGATGTCCGCGGTCGGCGTGAAGACGGCGTCGGAGAGGTTGCGGCAGCGAAGTGCTTCGTCGCCGGCGTCGTCGAGGGCTAGCGGTGGCGCTAGGGTTCGTGCGAGAGTGGAAGAAGAGATAATGATTGCTTTGAGGCGTGTATTTATAGGTACAGGGGTGGCACTGCATTATTACATAGGTGCCCCTGGCGATTCACATCTGAGGGACACGTGGCTGTCATGCAGCATATCGGGGGTTGATCCACGTCCCACGCACGCCTGGATTGTCGGGTGGTCGTTCCCACTTCTCCGGGTTTCAGGTGAAGGAATGAGCATTGAAAACGGACTTAATGTTTGTCTCTGTATCTTCTACTGACAAGGACGCAAAGAAGACATTCGACAGTTTCAATAGAATGCATATGATTTGGAGAGATAGAGTTTGAGATAGAAAGCATAGAGAGGTTAGGGTCCGATCACATTCACTTAGTTCAAAAGATTCATCAAGAAGACATAGCTATAAGTGAATGCTGTAGAGGACAGAACACTAGTATATATATATATATATATATATATATATATATATATATATATATATAATCAACAAAGTGAAGATAATCATGAAGACATGTTGAGATTGAAGCCAAACCAAATGTGAAGACATAGCAAATGTAACGCCATGAGTGAAAACACTTC
Source organism: Triticum aestivum (assembly GCF_018294505.1). NCBI lineage: Eukaryota > Viridiplantae > Streptophyta > Magnoliopsida > Poales > Poaceae > Triticum > Triticum aestivum. Next base: position 106,187,043 of record NC_057794.1, on the reverse strand, counting down.
AAACAGAACATTTGGTGGTGGCGTTACCCACCGTATAGGAAGTATTAGACCCAGACACGGCGCACAATTATCGTGGCGCTCTGAAGTCAAATTCCACATTAATGTATTCACACTTAGAATGTATGTCTTCATTGATTGAAGATATACTTTACTTCGTGTGTTGCACATCTAAGTCATCAATATGCATAAGTGTTAGGATGTGCGCCTGATCATAGGACATTTGAGGATTCCAAGATATTTAGCTTACACCGTAACTTGCAAAATCTCTTCTCATCCAAGGGCTTGGTGAATATATCTGCCAGTTGCTCTTCAGTGTTGACGTGTATGATATCAATATCTTCCTTCACAACATGATCTCTGAGAAAGTGATGACGAATTTCAATGTGCTTTGTCTTCGAGTGCTGAACTGGGTTGTTGGCAATCTTGATGGCGCTTTCATTGTCGCAGTAGAGTGGCACTTGCTTCAGATGAATGCCATAGTCCTTGAGTGTTTGCTTCATCCACAGAAGCTGAGCGCAGCAAGATCCAGCAGCAATGTATTCAAATTCAGCAGTGGAGAGAGATACACAGTTCTGCTTCTTTGAAGACCAACATACAAGTGATCGTCCCAGAAAATGACATGTGCCTGATGTAGACTTGCGATCCACTTTGTCACCAGCATAATCAGCATCCGAGAATCCAACCAGATCAAACTCTGAGCCCTTTGGATACCATAATCCTAGAGTTGGGGTGTGAGACAAATATCGAAGAATTCGCTTCACAGCTAAGTGATGCGACTCCTTTGGTGCCGCTTGAAATCGAGCACACATGCAAACACTAAGCATAATATCTGGCCTAGATGCACATAGATAAAGCAAAGAACCAATCATGGAGCGGTATACCTTTTGATCGAACTCTTTACCATTGTCGTCAGGACCTAGATGATGCTTGGCTGGCATTGGCGTCATGAAGCCTTTGCAGTCTTGCATGCCAAACTTCTTCAGGCAATCTTTGAGATACTTCTCTTGAGATATGAAGATGTCGTTGCGTTGCTGTCGTATTTGAAGACCGAGGAAGAACTTCAGCTCTCCCATCATGGACATCTGATATTGCTCTTGCATCATATATCCAAACTCTTCACTGTACTTCTGATTGGTGCAGCCGAAGATAATGTCATCCACATATATTTGGCACACAAACAGTTCACCATCATATGTCTTCGTGAAGAGAGTGGGGTCGAGGGAACCAGGTATGAAGCCTTTGCTCTTCAGGAAGTATTTGAGTGTGTCATACCAGGCCCGAGGGGCTTGTTTGAGGCCATACAGTGCCTTGTTGAGCTTGTATACCATGTCAGGATGTTTTGGATCTTCAAAGCCAGGGGGTTGTGCAACATACACTTCTTCTTCAATCTTGCCATTGAGAAAGGCGCTCTTCACATCCATTTGATACAGAAGTATGTTATGATGATTTGCGTAGGCCAGCAGTATGCGTATGGCTTCAAGTCTAGCCACAGGAGAAAATGTTTCATCAAAGTCAATGCCTTCCACTTGAGTATATCCTTGAGCAACGAGACGAGCTTTGTTTCTGAAAACTTGACCATGCTCATCTTGCTTGTTGCGGTATATCCATTTGGTGCCTATTATGTTGTGCTTCCGAGGATCAGGACGCTTAACCAGTTCCCATACATTATTCAGCTCAAACTGTTGAAGCTCTTCTTGCATAGCTTGAATCCATTCAGGTTCCATGAAGGCTTCTTCAACTTTCTTGGGTTCTGTTATTGAGACGAATGCGAAGTGCCCACAGAAATTTGCTAGCTGAGTTGCCCTTGAACGAGTGAGCGGACCGGGTGCATTGATGCTATCAATTATTCTCTCAATCTGCACTTCATTGGCAACACGAGGATGTACAGGGCGAAGATTTTGCTCTTGCTGATCATTGTCATTGTTAGAGGGATTGTCTTCAGGCTGAGCATTGTCTTCAGGTTGATCAGGTGCGGAGATGATAAGTTCCTCTTCAGGTTGAGCTTCAGAGGGTATGATTTCTCCAGTTCCTATTAGCTTGATCGATTTAGTGGATGGAACTTCATCTAGCACATTTGGCAGGTGTTCTCTTTGTGAACCGTTAGTCTCATCAAATCGCACATCCACTGTTTCAACCACTTTATAATGAAAGAGATTGAAGACTCTGTAGGAGTGCGATCCTTTCCATATCCAAGCATAAAACCCTCATGTGCTTTTGGTGCAAATTTTGAAGTGTGATGTGGATCCTTGATCCAGCACCTGGCGCCAAATACTTTGAAGTAACTGACATTTGGCTTCTTACCAGTAAGGAGCTCATAAGATGTCTTGTTCAGAAGCTTGTGAAGATAAACACGATTGATTGTATGGCATGCAGTATCAATGGCTTCAGGCCAGAATTTTCTTGGAGTCTTGTATTCATCTAGCATCGTTCTGGCCATCTCAATGAGTGTTCTGTTATTGCGTTCAACGACGCCATTCTGCTGTGGTGTGTACGGAGCTGAGAATTCATGTGTGATGCCCAAAGTATCAAGATATGTATCAAGGCCAGTGTTCTTGAATTCAATGCCATTGTCACTTCTGATGTGCTTTATCTTGGCGCCATAGTTGTTCATTGCTCGATTGGCGAAGCGTCTGAAGACATCCTGCACTTCAGTCTTGTAGAGGATTATGTGCACCCAAGTATATCTAGAATAATCATCAACAATGACACATCCATGGAGACAAGCAGTAGTAGTAAGAGTTGAGTAATGAGTGGGACCGAAAAGATCCATGTGGAGCAGTTCGAAGGGTTGAGTAGTTGTCATGATTGTCTTCGAGGGATGTTTGGCCCTCGTCATCTTTCCTGCTTCACAGGCACCACATAAGTGATCTTTCTTGAACTTGACTCCCTCGATGCCTATGACATGCTTCTTCTTTGCAAGGATGTGGAGGTTCCTCATGCCAGCATGCCCTAGCCTCCGATGCCAGAGCCAGCATTCTGAAGCTTTTGCTAGAAGACATACGGCAAGCTGTAGTCCTGCTAAGAAATCTACGACGTACAAATCATCTTTCCGATACCCTTCAAACACTAGAGACTTGTCAGATTCCATTAGAACAAGGCAGCGATATTTTCCAAATATTACGATCATGTTCAAATCGCAAAGCATTGAGACAGACATTAAGTTGAAGCCAAGGGATTCAACAAGCATGACTTTATCCATGTGTTGATCCTTTGAGATTGCAACTCTACCTAGACCCAGTACCTTACTTTTACCAGTGTCAGCAAATGTGATGTGACTCTTGTCGGATGGACGTAAGGTTGAGTCCATAAGAAGGCTTCTTTTGCCAGTCATGTGATTTGTACACCCACTATCAATAATCCATTCTGAAGACGCTGGTGTCGTACCCTACAGTGCAGTTAGGGGGATAGGCTTCACGAAGAGAATTGTGAAGCAAAAACATTTGACGAACCAGTGGGTTATGAAAGCTTAGATCCAGATTAGGACTAATAGGGAGAGTAGCAAGCGATTTAGGAACGAAGTACATAGTAAGACCATTCGGGCATTTGATCTTGCGCCCTACAAGATGTTTAAGGTCCCCAGCAATAGCGTCAGACGATTTTGGTTTTCTGCTGGAGACCTTTCCCTACAAAAGAGAGTTAAGCTTTCTTAGCCACCCACATCTTCAAGGGTGGCTTAGAAGCAATAATTCTAAGTGCAGCGTCTGAGAACTGTGGCTTTGGAGCCCTAGCAAAAAGTCTTGCAGGCGGACAATAGTACTCATAAGAATAAGCAGAATAGTTCTTGGTCTTATGAACATGGCGGTTCGATGAACCGCGCTCATATTCATAGGCCTGAGTATGGTTTCCCTGCAAAACATTTGCGTTAGTGCGACTCAGGTGAGTCCTCTGTCTGTACGAAGCCTTTGGGCTGTATGAAGCCTGTGGTCTAGGTTTGTCTTCTTCATCTGTGGTGTCATGATGACATTCACAGGAAGATTTTCCAAACACTTTTTCGGCATCCAGATCTTCTTCATAGGCGGTCCATTCCTGCAGTTAGTACCAATGTACCTGGCAAACACTTCACCATTCTGATTCTTAAACAATTTATAGTTTGCATCAAAGGATTCATCAATGACAATGGGGTTAGTACAAGTGAAGCCACATAGATTGGATGGATCTGCTGAAGGTTCCTTTGCAGCAACCCATGTGGTTTTGGGGTACTGCTCAGGTTTCCAGTAAGAGCCATCAGCATTCATTTTCCTTACAAACCCAACACCCTCTTTCCTAGGGTTTCGGTTCAGGATCTGTCTTTTGAGGACATCACATAGTGTCTGATGCCCTTCGAGACTTTTGTACATCCCTGTTTCAAGCAATGTCTTCAACCTAGCATTCTCATCAGCAATAGCAGTGGTATCCTCAGCAGAGGGGTTAGTTCCCACATCAACAGTTGAAGATATTGCAACAGTAGCAGCAGTAGAACATTCAGCAACAGAAGTAGCATTATCACGCTCAATGCATTTAAGACATGGTGGTTCAAATCCTTCCTGAGCGGAACTGATCTATTTGGCGCGAAGTGACTCATTTTCTTTTTGAAGATCTTCATGAGCTGCTCTCAATTTCTCAAGATCTTGCTTCCTTTGAAGACAATCATAGGAAAGCTTTTCATGAGTTGTTGAGAGCGTTTCATGACGACTTTCAAGTTCCTCATACTTAACGTGAAGATTTTTTATGTCTTCAATTAGGGACTCAGATCGAGTCATTTCAGCGCCTAACAGATCATCGCTTTTGTCTAACAGTTTTTGAATATGTTCCATGACTTTCTGTTGTTCAGTTACAATTTTAGCAAGTGTTTTGTAGCTGGGTCTTGAACCACAATCAGAGTCATCGTCACTAGATGTTTGATAGTGAGTAGTGTGTGTGTTTACCTTGGCACCGCGTGCCATGAAGCAGTAGGTAGGAGCGGAGTAGTCCTTGTCATTTGCATCGGTGTCGGTGGTGAAGTCATTGTCTTCAGTGTTGAAGATGGACTTGGTAACGTATGCTGTAGCCAGACTTGCAACGCCAGAATCGGACTCCTCCTCAGACTCCACCTCCGCCTCCTCGGAAGCGGACTCCTCCTCTGAATCCATTTCCTTGCCAACAAATGCACGTGCCTTGCCAGATGAGCTCTTCTTGTGTGATGAAGACTTTGAGGAAGACTTGGAAGAAGACTTTGAGTATTTCTTCTTCTTCTTGTCGTCAGAGTCATATTCCTTGCTCTTCTTCTTTCTGTTCTCATTGTCCCACTGCGGACACTCAGAGATGAAGTGGCCAGTTTTCTTGTACTTGTGACATGTTTTCTTCTTGTAGTCATGAGCAGAAGCTTCATCATTCCTTGAGCTTGATCATGAAGACTTTTTGAAGCCTTTCTTCTTGGTGAATTTTTGGAACTTCTTCACAAGCATAGCAGGTTCCTTTCCAATGTCTTCAGGATCATCAGAACTGCTGTCAGATTCTTCTTCAGATGAGGAGACAGCTTTTGCCTTCAAGGCACGAGTTCGCCCATAGTTTGGACCATAGATATCTCTTTTCTCAGAAAGCTGAAACTCATGTGTGTTGAGCCTCTCAAGTATGTCGGACGGATCGAGTGTCTTGAAATCAGGTCGTTCTTGAATCATCAGGGCTAGGGTGTCAAACGAACTATCAAGTGATCTCAGTAGTGTCTTGACGACTTCATGCTTGGTGCTCTCAGTAGCGCCGAGGGCTTAAAGCTCATTTATGATGTCAGTGAGTCGATCAAACGTGAGCTGGACATTCTCATTGTCATTTCGCTTGAAGCGGTTGAAGAGGTTGCGAAGGACACTGATTCTCTGATCTCTCTGGGTTGAGACGCCTTCATTGACCTTGGAGAGCCAGTCCCAGACCAGCTTAGATGTTTCCAAAGCACTCACACGGCCATACTATCCTTTGGTCAGATGACCACAGATGATATTCTTGGCAGTAGAGTCCAGTTGAACGAACTTCTTGACATCAGCAGCAGTGACACCTTCTCCAGCCTTGGGAACACCGTTCTTGACGACATACCGTAGGTCGACATTAATGGCTTCAAGATGCATGCGCATCTTATTCTTCCAGTAGGGATATTCAGTTCCATCGAAGCCGGGGCATGCAGCGGAGACTTTAATTATCCCTGCAGTCGACATAGCTAAAACTCCAGGTGGTTAAACCGAATCACACAGAACAAGGGAGTACCTTGCTCTGATACCAATTGAAAGTGCGTTATATCGACTAAAGGGGGGGTGAATAGGCGATTTTTATGAAAGTCTTCAAAACGTGGAAGTTTCGAAGACAAACGATAGAAATAAACCTATTACCATGCAACGGAAGGTAGACTACACTAGGCAAATCATAGTCAAGTATTCAATGGAGTGAGAGCACAATGACTAATAGCAGCTATGTAGTAAGGATCAGGTAGGAAGATATTATGAAGCCAAACAGAACACGCAGTCACTCAGTGAAGACAAAAGATAGTGCAAACATACAATGACTTCACAAGGAGTAACAGTAAGTAAAGGGAAGGGAAGGATGAAACCAGTGACTCGTTGAAGACAATGATTTGTTGGACCAGTTTCAGTTGCTATGACAACTGTACGTCTGGTTAGGGCGGCTAGGTATTTAAACCTGAGGACACACAGTCCCGGACACCCAGTCCTGAACATGTAGCTCAGGACACCCAGTCCTCACCGTATTCCCCTTGAGCTAAGGTCACACAGACCTCGCCCAATCACTCTGGTGAGTCTTCAAGGTAGACTCCCAAACCTTCACATACTTCGTTCACTGGCGATCCACAATGTCTCTTGGATGCTCAGAACGCGACGCCTAACCGGCTGGAGGATTCACAGTCCTCAAGTGTAATAAGTCTTCAGATCACACAGACAAGAAGACTTAAGTGATGCCTAATTCTCTTTGGCTCTGGGTGGTTAGGGCTTTATCCTCGCAAGGAATTCTCTCTCAAAGGCTTCGAAGTGGGTTGCTCTCAAACGACAAAAGCCGTACTCTAACTCTGAGCAGCCAACCGTTTATGGTTGTAGGGGGTGGGCTATTTATAGCCACTAGGCAACCCGACCTGATTTGTCCGAAATGACCCTGGGTCACTAAGGAACTGACACATGTTCCAACGGTCAGATTTCAAACTCACGCGGCAGCTTTACTTGGGCTACAAGCAAAGCTGACTTGTCCGACTCTAGACAAGTTTCACTCTCATAGTCTTCACTCGAAGACATAGGTTTTGGTTAAGCATCACTTCAGTCATTCTGACTGGTTCTCTTGGACCCCACTTAACAGTACGGTGGTTCCTATGACTCAATCAAAGAAGAAAAAAGAACTACGAAAGATCTAAGTCTTCGAGCTCAATAGGCTTCATGCGATGTCTTCTCTTGTCATAGTCTTCAATGTGAATATCTTCATATACCACCTTTGACATCAATGTCTTCATACATTTTTAGGGGTCATCTCTGGTAGGAAAACTGAATCAATGAGGGACTTCTACCTGTGTTATCTTGCAATTCTCCCAAACACATTAGTCCCTCAACTAGGTTTGTCGTCAATACTCTAAAACCAACTAGGGGTGGCACTAGATGCACTTACAATAGACTAGTCTTAATCCTAATAGGACTCTACATGTAACCCGCCCCTCCAACATATATAAGGAGGGGCAGGGCTCCCCAAAAGGGGACAAGATTTACAAGTTCCACAAGTTTGACAAGTTAGGTTTAGACAATAGCTCTCGAGATAGAGCACTCTTGTAACAGTGATCATCATCATCAATATCAATGAAGCAGGATTGAGGCTTTTACCTCCACCGTGAGGGGGCGAACCTGGGTAAAACATCGCGTCTCTCGTCCCGCTCAACCCCTCTCAAGCTACCACATAGATGCGTTGGCCTCGCGACTAAGTCCTGACACTAAGGACATCTACCGTGACAATTCCAGGACAGTTGGCGCCCACCGTGGGGCTCGCGCACGGTGGTGATGAGTTTTTGAAGGGATCTTTTCTTAAGGATCGAGAAGTTCATGATTTTCCGGATGAAGAAAGTCGGTTTCAGAAGGATATACGTTGTCGACCAGCAGTCGGAACAGCACATACGAAATTAAAATTCGGAAGATTTTAGGGTTGCGGGCTAAGCGGACGCTATGAGCGCCATGGAGATCCGCTGAGTCCGAGACAAAATTTCTGGTTGTGGAAGCTTTTGGCGATCCGTCAAGTTGTAAGTTGATGGAAAAAGAAATCTCAACGATGGCGATGGCAAATTGCTTCCATACGTGAAGGCAGTCAACGAAAACTCAAACCACTGCTTCCATCGGGCGATCTGAAGACAGATCGATCAAATCACGGAGACCGACAGGAGTACGGCGGGCTGGGTGCCTCGCGGACCATCCGATCATAACTCGCCAAGCCGCAGATATACTATGAGGGTGCAGCTGTTGTTCCCAGTGTCCCAAGGCAACAAGCTACTGCTGCTACTACTTTTTCCTGATGTGGAGATCAGTTAAATCCAAGAAACACAGTAGTACAGATGAAAGCAATCCCGGTTGAGAGTATGCTGCCAACGAGACTTTCAAGAAAGTTCTCACGTGGTCATAAAGGACAAGCCATCAAGCGGTCAATATGCAAAGGCAAAAAGTGGTACATCCATTGATCCATCAGCACGAGGAGATAGTGCTAAAAACAATGATCCGTCAGCATGAGAGAAAAAATCAAATCAACTACAAATCGGAGGAGGGTTTGGTCATGGGTGCATATCGACTCCGAGTCGTTTCCAAACCTCGCTCTGGCCGTACATGCTCCGCTCCGCCTCCGCTTCACACCGGCCGTACTTGCTCTGCCAAAAAGATTCCACTGCAATACGCCTCCACAAGCCGCCCCTGCATCGTTGACCCACCGTGATTTGCCGTTGCCTTGCTTGGGTTGTGCCTTCCGCGCGATGAGCCGCCGGGGCCGCATTGAACCGCCTTTGCCATGTTGGAACGTCAGGGCTATATTGAGTCACCGGTCTGCCTGAGCCGTTTCTGTTGTTTTGAACGGATCATTTGTCATCCGAACAAATCAGGTGCTATTTTTCTAAACTTTTAATGATATAATTAAGTATCATCCAAAGCTTTTTTCATGGTATGTTATGCTGTACACAAGTCAATTGACTCATGACCAAGGTATGATCCGGTCCTCGTGCGCCGGCATCGGAGGCGACGTATACATCTGCACCGCCCATACCGGATGCTTAAAGACCTGGAGAATAACCCAGAGGGTTTTTGCTTGAACCACCGGGATCATATTGAGTCGCCAACCAGCCTAAACCGCCTCTGTCGTGATGAAAGGATCATCTGTTGTCCGACCAAAAAAACATCAGGTGATATCCGTCTGGTTTGTTTTCATAGCACATATTAATTTTTGTGTGAACAATTACTTTGGCATGTGATGTTTTTTGACACAAGACAATTGTTCATTACAAAGAGGCGTTATATTACGGGCACGGAGCACGCGCTAGCAACGTTCTGCACTGGCGTTTCGTCCGTGTCATACCGCCCGGTGAATGAACGTGAGCAAGTCGGGACCGCTTACATCAGCTTGTCGGGACCGCACCCGCGATTAACTCGCCCTTCCATGCCGGTTTACGACACCGGTGCCGATTTTCCGCGTCCGCACTGGCTTACAATGTCGCGGTCTATTCATTTATCTGTGCCGCTTCTGATGTTGCGGTCGTCCTTGTCGTCCGTCTCTCACGGCCTTGTCTACATCAGCATACCGGGTTGCACCTGTCTGCATGAGTTGTTTATTGGATATGAGCAAGTCACAACTTGGGTAGCCCGGTTTTCTTTCAAATTGGAGGCAAATTACCATAAACCACCGTTTGCACCGGATGGCTCAATGGGCAGGCGCACAAGTCGCTGCCACTACAGTTTTGGTTAAACTTCAAATCGCCAGTCGGAAGGAACCATTGGCCGAGTTGCTGACACGGCTCGTATGGGATCATTTATAACCCGCCGCAGTCACCTCAACTTTCTATGGAATCACATCGTGCTATCAACACCAATGATATACAAGTTATGCCGGTTTATATCACGGTCAAATATGGAGAATCTCAAGCCAACTCCTCGAGTCACCTTGAGACTTGGGGGCTACAATGATATGACTTAGCAAACGTTGCCGATTTTTAGTGAAGTCAAGAACCCCAATACGTTGGAGGGAAAGATAACCCGGTCCCGTATTCACATCGTGCTATCAGAAGATTTTCGGATTAGAAAGTATATGACAGTTACAAAATCCCGGCTCAATGAAGAAGTTTCAGGTCATTAGAAAAGGATTCCGGTTTACAATCCAGTACAAGGGAAATTTGTTCTTCGACAAAGCTCTGAAGCTCTCAAATCCGGTTTAAGAATTTCCGGTTCAAAAAGGAATTAACTTCTCGCAAGTTCGAGTTTAAAGGCCATCAGAAAATTTCTGGCTAAAAATGAAGATTCCGGTTTAAAATTTGGTTCAAGGGAAAGATGTCTCCCACAAAGCTTTGAAGCTCTTAATATCCGGTTCAAGATCCCGGTTCAAAGAAGAATTTATCTCTTGCAAAAAGTTAAAAATTGCCGAAGAGGACCTACTGCCACGATGTGCGGTTCAAACATGGGTATCCCGCCTTACTGGCCTGACATATTATTGATCACATGGGGGCGTCTGCTTCATAAAGCGGGGTCTCTGTTCTTTTACATCATGTGTGGTTACACGGAGTTGTTTGTAATGCCCCGAGACCGATGTGCCAGGTGTCGTCCAGTTATTCGCTGTTGCGCCTTGTCATTGCTTGCATGTCATGCATTGCATATCATGTCATCATGCGCATTTCATTTGCATACGTGTTCATCTCATGCATCTGAGCATTTTCCCCGTTGTCTGTTTTGCATTCCAGCGCTCCGTTCTCCTCCGGTGGTCCTTTCTACCTTTCTTTCATGTGTGGGGATTAAACATTTCCGGATTGGACTGAGACTTGCCAAGCGGCCTTGGGTTACTACCGGTAGACCGCCTGTCAAATTTCGTGCCATTTGGACTTCATTTGATACTCCAACGGTTAACCGAGGGACCGAAAAGGCCTCGTGTGTGTTGCAGCCCAACACCCTTCCATTTTGGCCAAAAACCCACCTAAACCTGCTCCATCATCTCGGTCATTCGATCACGATCGCGTGGCCAAAAGCCGCACCTCATTTGGACTCTCCTAGCTCCCTCTACCTATAAATATGTGCTCCCCTCCCGAAATTCGCGGTGCAAACCCTAACTTCGTCCTCCTCCCGCCGACGGACATGTCCACCCCGCCGCCGGACATGTCCGCACCGCCCCTCAGCGAATCAAAAGCCGCCACCTGCCCACCGCCACCGTCCCCGTGCCGCCGGGCCCGCGGAGCCCATCTCCGGCCCGCCCCGGGCCGCGCCGGGCCCAAGGAGACCCGCGCCTCGCCGTCTCGCCGGACCTTCGCCGGAGTTCCCCGCCACCGCCTCATGCCTCGTCGCCGGCCACCGCACTCTGCCGCC
>NC_057794.1:106173975-106175087 GCF_018294505.1 Triticum aestivum | reverse complement strand
CGCTCCGGCCACTCCCGAGCGCCGCCACTCCGCCGCGGAGTCCGCTCCCCACCACCGGCCTCATGGCGCCGCCGCCTCGTCTCTCGAGGTCCGCCGCCGGCCTCCTGGCCCGCTTGCCCGCGCGCCATCGCCGCACCTCGGCCGGACCCACCGCCGTCACTCCGCCTCGCGCGCTCCGTCGCCTCGTCGCAGCGGCAGGAGCCAGCCGCCGGATCTCCTCCTCGCCGGCGTCCGAGCTCGCCGGAGCTATGGCCGGATTCGATCCGGGGAGTGGGATGAGATCCACCACTCCCCCGATCCAAACGCACCTCGTCCCGATCCGGATCTCCTCGTCCCGGATGTAACTTTCCCAATTTGTACTCCAACTCTTGTCGTTTCCGGCGTTAAGTTATATTTATTTCCTCGGGTTCGGGTTTTGTGTCTCCGTATATTGTTATCGTTGTTATGCATCTCATATCATGTCATCATGTGCATTGCATTTGCATACGTGTTCGTCTCATGCATTAGAGCATTTTCCCCGTTGTCCGTTTTGCATTTCGGCGCTTCGTTCTCCTCCGGTGGTCATTTCCAGCTTTCTTTTGTGTGTGGGGATTAAACATTTCCGGATTGGACCGAGACTTGCCAAGCGGCCTTGGTTTACTACCGGTAGACCGCCTGTCAAGTTTCGTGCCATTTGGACTTCGTTTGGTAGTCCAACGGTTAACCGAGGGACCGAAAAGGCCTCGTGTGTGTTGCAGCCCAACACCCCTCCAATTTGGCCCAAAACCCATCAAACTCTGCTCCATCTCCTAGAGAGTTCGATCATGATCGCGTGGCCGAAAACCGCACCTCATTTGGACTCTCCTAGCTCCCCCTATGCCTATATATACACCCCCTCCATTTTCGGATCTCTCTCCCTCTCCGCACCCCTAAAAAACAGGGATCTCTCCGCGCTGGACGTGTCCATCCGCCGCCGGACACGCCGCGCCCAACCACGGGGCGCCACGTGGCACGCGCCGCCAGCCTCCGCCACGGGCTCGAAGCCCATCTCCGGCCCCCGCGCGCCGCCACCGGGCCAGAGGAGGCGCCGCCCCGCGCGACTCTTCTTCCTCCTCGCCCGCGGCCACCGCCGC